>NC_136072.1:1159290703-1159465213 GCF_964261635.1 Lissotriton helveticus | reverse complement strand
GAACTAACTTAAGACAAAATCCAAAACTTACTACCATTTTGGTATTCACAGAAGGCACTTACTCATTTCGGTATTCACAGAAGTTAGGACTCCTAAATGCCTTCTGTGAATACCGAAAGTCTTAAAGTTACGATTTTTCTCAGTTTAGGAGTAGTAAAGTTAGGACTCTTAACTTTAAGACTTTCAGTATTCACAGAAGGAATTTAGGAGTCCTAACTTCTGTGAATACCGAAATGAGTAAGTGCCTTCTGTGAATACCAAAATGAGTAAGTGCCTCCTGTGAATACCAAAATGAGTAAGTGCCTCCTGTGAATACCAAAATGGTAGTAAGTTAAGGATTTTGTCTTAAGTTAGTTCTGTGAATCAGGCCCCGTCCCTATCTACATTGCCTCCTGCTTCCTCTCCTTCCCCGGCTCCTCCCTCATCCAGTGCTGTCATGGGCTTTGGTTGGGCCTGTGGAGCAAGCATTGGTTCTACTATCTCATCTGAGGCTCCTTCCCCCTTAGCCCCTGATAGGCCCTAAAATTGGGGCAGGACTGCCACCAGCTGTAAGCCTCTCAGACTCACCAGGAGAAAAAAGAAAATGAAATGCTGATAAGATATGTATGAGGGTAGCAGGTTCCTCAGGCAGCAGCTGCCACAGCGAGAACCTGCATGATATTTCATGAAATACCCACAGATCCAAATAAGCTCCAACAGCAAGCCAATCAAAGTGGTGCATTCTAAGCTTCTTTCTGCTGTTGAAGTGCGCAAGGCATCTCAGTGAGCTATGGATGTGGAGGCGGAAGTGCCAGGCTGGTCCATCATGTCCCGTAATAAGTCCTTGTATCAAGCTTTGCCACTGTTCTTTGGAACAAAGAAAGCAGGTACTGCTGTGAGCTCCCTCAAGTGCCAACTATCTCCTTTTTAGGCTTTACATTTTGTGGTTTGAAGAAGAAAAACAGCCAAGGTCTACTTTTAGAGATGTTGGAGTAGAACATTGCGTGCACCCTATCGCTTAGATAATCTGCATAATAGTGGCACCCGTTTTGGGGGTTGGGGATGGTGTTGACCTGAAGAACTATGAGCTAATTTGCCCCTGGAAGCAAGTTCACAACAGCATTTCAAAATACAGTCAACAAAGAAAGTACTGACTCAAAATGGGAGTTCAATGACAAGAATTAGAAAAACCAGGAAGGTTTAGAAAACCTAAGTGCATTACAGAAAATAAAAGAATGTAAATTCAGCAGCAAGCTCATTAAATCAGTTAAAGGACATAGAAATCAATTGCCATGAAGGCCAGCCGTTGCCGGAATAATTCAATAATGAACATAATCAGAAAAATAGACTAAGGGCCAGGTTTATAATTTGGTGGACAGGCTTTTACTCCATCACGAGGTCCCCGGCTGCAAGCATTTAGAAATGACTATCCAGCTGGCGGTCACTTCTAAAGCACTGGCAGGAACCACCGTATCAGCTGTTCCTGTCAATGCTTTTTTAAGTTTGATGCACAGCTCTGCAGGCATGATGATGCCATCCATTAAAATGTATTTTATATATTTTCAAAAAGAAAATTCCAAAGAAGGATTTTCTATTTTTAAATTTTAATAAATTCCTCCCTCGCCACGGGAGTTACCTCCCGTAGCGATGGAGTCATTTGACCGTTTTCACTGACCTTTCACGCCAAGGTTTTCCTGGCGGTGACGGGCAGTGAAAACTGACCTGTATGTCCACCCATCTAAATTAAGTGGGGGGACATAGAGGCCAACCTTTAATGGGCCTCACTCAATCAGGCTGTCGAAGGACTGTAAACACCGGGTAGGTACAGTCGTCTTGCCTTCACTTCGCCCACTTTTAAATTGAGTGGGCGGACCATTATCTTGGGGGTAAGGATACTGCGTCAATTTAAATCAGCCCCCAAGTCTCAAATGTATAGTACCTAAATAGAGAATGTTCCACCAACCCTAGTAGAAAACCAAAGCCTCTGGTCTACCCCCAAATGTGAGAGTTTATATAGCCAATTTCACCATAGAAAATTATGAAAACTGCAATGTCAGCATCCTGTGAGCAAAAGCATAATTATTTCACCAAATCGCATTGCGAAAGTCCTTAATGTCATATATCCTTACAATCATAACAATAACCCACTGCATGAGAAAAATATATTAAAGAAGATCATAAGAAATGTGTTTAAATTGGCATAACTCCATGTTTATGCACAAATATAATTTAATTGTGGAATAACTTTCAAGCAAAACATGGATCTGTCACAAACCATAATGTATGAGAAATGAAGTTCCTTAAAAAAAATAAGATTTAACAATGCATTATCATCAAAGTACCATGGCCCTTATGCATTGACACATTTCCCAATCACAGAATGGGATGTCCCTTTGACACTTCTGGTCGATGCTCAGTAAATGTAGTGAGTTTTATGGTTTAACAATCCTTCTGAACGTCCCACTCTGTAGTCACTGAGCTTATCCGACTCTGTAGCCTAGCAGAGCATCTGCCCTGTCAGCATCTCTGTCAGCATGGGTCAATGCTTAGTTCAGTTCTCTGGATCACCTCCTGCACAGCTCCCTGTGAGCTGTGACAGGGACCACACAGCTCACCCATCACCTCACTGAGGCCAGAGGCTGGGAAGGAAGAAGTCCCAGTCTGAGGGTCCAGTGAGACGTCTGTGGCCAGCCTTGGTATGTGGAGCTCAGTTGACCGTCCAGATGTTGCAGCAGTCAGGCCTCCCACAGGAATCAACGTTATATGAAGAAAGATGTCACAACAATGCAGAGCACAAGGACAAGGGTCTCCCACGAACATTAGACTTGACAATGCAAAGCTCAGGCTCAAGAAACTCACATGGGCTCAGCACCGCTCAAAGACAGCTGCACTTAAATTGAGGGGGCTTGCACAGGGACCTCAGCTGGACATCTGTGCCACATGAAGAATTGAATAAGTCAGCCCACACAGTGTGGCTCCCCCACAGCAAACACAGGGGGAAGCACAGAGGCTTCAGGCTGCTGACAAGGAGGGTGTAAGACACTCTGCAGCAGGTGCAGCCTCCTGGCCTCAGAAGGCTTGGGCTCCCTGGCCACCTCACAGGAAGGTGTACACATACTTTACTAGGGCTCTAGGCTGCATAGGGCACATTCCTCCACTCCAGACTTGGGGCAATTTGGCTGCAACCTGCTGTTCAGTCAGATTCAAAGCCAGCCTCAACGTTCAGGTGGGAACCAATCCTGACAAGGTGTGTTTCTTTTCCAGGTTTAAAGACCTTTGTGTCGAAGAGCCGCAGGGGCGCTGCGACTCTTAGAGGCAGTTTAACTAATCTTTCAAGCAATGCAGAGTAGCAAGCAAAGTTACTGTGCTGCGTTGCGTGAAAGGGCGAGAGCAGAAACGCTCTATTTTTAAAAAGATATGGACCATTTCTGCCCCCACATAGCACTGCCACACTCCGGGCAGCCTATAATGCACTGTAGTGCAAGGATGCTTGTGTTACAAGCCAGATTGTTTTTGTGCAGGAAGGGATACCTCCTGCGTAAAAACAATGCTTAGAGCACCTTTCATCTTCTATGTGTGAAGCAGAATACAACACTCCAAAAAGAGGAAATAATGAGGAGAAATAAAGGTATTTAAAGAGCAAATAATGAGGAGAAATAAAGGTATTTAAAGAGCAAATAATGAGGAGAAATAAAGGTATTTAAAGAGGAAATAATGAGGAGAAATAAAGGTATTTAAAGAGCATATAATGAGGAGAAATAAAGGTATTTAAAGAGCAAATAATGAGGAGAAATAAAGGTATTTAAAGAGCAAATAATGAGGAGAAATAAAGGTATTTAAAGAGGAAATAATGAGGAGAAATAAAGGTATTTAAAGAGCAAATAATGAGGAGAAATAAAGGTATTTAAAGAGCATATAATGAGGAGAAATAAAGGTATTTAAAGAGCATATAATGAGGAGAAATAAAGGTATTTAAAGAGCAAATAATGAGGTGAAATAAAGGTATTTAAAGAGCATATAATGAGGAGAAATAAAGGTATTTAAAGAGCAAATAATGAGGAGAAATAAAGGTATTTAAAGAGCATATAATGAGGAGAAATAAAGGTATTTAAAGAGCAAATAATGAGGAGAAATAAAGGTATTTAAAGAGCATATAATGAGGAGAAATAAAGGTATTTAAAGAGCATATAATGAGGAGAAATAAAGGTATTTAAAGAGCAAATAATGAGGAGAAATAAAGGTATTTAAAGAGCATATAATGAGGAGAAATAAAAATATTTCTCCTTGTTACTCCTCCCTCACTGGGGAAGGCATAGTATGTTGGTGTATTCCCAGATTTCTTAGCTTTAGTAAATCTAGGAATACACCAAAATCCATGGCGAAGACCTGGGAACGCCAATACTCAACCTATGGACCATTTGCCCAGACGTGGATCCCGTGCTGTATGTGCCACTGGAGTCAAGCTATCCTGGCTGATGAGGGCTGAATCCCTGAAACCGGTCCCAGGATGCTTGTTCCCAGTCCAGGGAGGACCTGGCCTGGCAGTTCCGGCTGGACTGTTCCCATTGGGCGCAGGGTCAAGACTGATTTGCATATGGCTGGGTTCAAACTGGAATGGCACGGTGAGCAAAAGAATGATGGATTTAGGCCCAGATCTCTGTACTAGGGTGAATGTATGACATTGTTCTGCATTCTGTCCATCACCTGTTGTTTTTGCAGCAGTCAGGCCTCCCACATGAATCAACGTCATATGAAGAAAGATTTCATGATAATGCAGAGCACAAGCACATGGGTCTCCCATGAACATTAGACTTGATAATGCAAAGTTCAGGCTCAGGAAACTCACATGATGTCAGCACTGCTTAAAGGAAGCTGTGCAATGGAGCATCTTCTAGCTTGAAATCTAATGTAGTGCAGCTCAAGCAGCTGGGTTGCATTCAATTTCTTTACAAAGACATATTACTGAAGACTTTGCCTCGTCCTTGTGCCACCTTGTGCAACTCATGGACAACGCAAAGGCTTCATAAATCTGGGCCTTAGTTTGTGAAGTGGCTTCCAGACAACTGTCAGGTCTCTCTTTTGCTCCTGCTGGAATCTTTCTCCTGTAGAATAGAAACGTGACGTGGGGATTTGATGGTAGCCCAGCTTCTTTTGAGTAAGAGTCGTGATTTGGTCATGCCTTCTTTGTTCCCTGTTGCTCTTGTCGGGTACAGGCATACTGCATGGAACTGGCTTAGTCATGGTCCACTCCAGCAGAAGGTCCTTCCTTCGGTTGTATGTATGTTACAACGACTTTCGCTGGAGGGCGCTGGATTGTGGAATAGTTTAATTTTCTATTCCAACTCCAGCCCCCGTTGACAGTAGGGAAGGTGTTGCATAGAAAATTAAACTATTCCCTATCCAACAGCGCCCTCCAGCGAAAGTCGTTGTAACGACTTTCGTTGTAATCCCCGCGTAGTAATGGCACTGCGGGGTAATCCCCGCATTGTTATGGCTGTTCCCCCTTCCTTCAGACATATGCAATTGGATTCAGGATGAATTCAAGATGGAGACTGGGATCAGAGCAGCAGTGCAGCAGTGCGTTCAGGGAGATGGGGAGACAGCATCGCAGACCACCTTTAAACTCTATAGCACATCTCTCATGTACCCAAGCACTCTCATGCACACAACATCCACTCGGGGGTCAGTAGGCCCACTCATGACACACTGCATTGATTTATCATGGAGAGTCAGTAGTCAGCCCTCCCCCACTGATGCTCAGGTAGAAAGACCTGTACCTCACTAGCTATACTCAGCTGAGACAGGCTGTTAGTATTGTCCTGGCCTGCTCATGCAGGAGGAAAGCACCCATGTTAAAATGGCCTCTATTTTGGGATATTGTTCTGTCACCCTCAGGGTCTGGCACTCTGTCTGTGTACAACATACAAAACCATTGTATGTCTATAGTAGCCAAGTCCATGATGGCCAGTTGACTAAAATCAAAAGGAGAAAAACAGGGGTATCGTTTTTTGGAAGACAGGTCTATCTGTTCCCACCTTGGTAGTTGCATGAGTTAGGCACTCCTCCATAACCAACTGAATCTGCTAGAAATCTGGGCAAGCATTTTGAACATAATCTATTATTTTGTGCCAGATTATAATGGTGGCATTTGCAAGTTATGCACTCTTTAGAACTATGAGTAAGGTCCTTCAATTGATGCCCACTTCTTGCAAGGCGGAGGTTTATACATTAATCACTTCCAGATTGGACTGCGGCAATTCATTATATCGCTGTCTTCCATTTCATCTAATGACTAGACTTCAGATGGTTCAGAAATCAGCTGCAGGATTATATTTAACCTCCCTGGTAGATAATCAGTCTTGGTGCATTGAAAAATCCTCACTGGCTCCTAACAAGAAAATATATGTTCTCAATTTTTATGCTTTATGCTAAGGCCCGTTCTAGGAAGGGTCCCTTTAATCTTCAAGACCAGTTTCAGTCTTTTGTGCCATCTCATAGACTTGGCTCTTCTGATCTGATCTGCCTTCCTAGTTATAAACAAGCAACAACCGGTGGAAGGCCCTTCGCCTACCTTGCTGCCTTCCACTGGAACAAGCTCCCTCTAGAAATGCAACAAAACCCTTACAATGTGGCTATTTAGAACATCTTAAGACTCCTGATTTTTTTATAAGCCTTTTCAGTTGATTCGTCTGCTAGTGCTAGGATGCACAATATCCTTGGGTATGGGTGACCCTCTCTAAAACCCTCAGTCATTCTTGTAGATCACTTGTGACAGAAGCCTTCTACAGAACAAAATGTGCAGTGTCCACTAGAGTCAGGCCAAAATGAGAACATGAGGAGAGATATGTAATCTGTCCACATGAACTTTCAATCTCATGGGGTCTCTTGTAGGAGGCAAATGCAGACCCTTTTTTACCAGCAATTTTGTTCATCTGATCCATCCCATCAGACACAGGCACCTAGCCTTCATCCATCCCCATCAGTTTCAGCACAATTCCATGGTACATTTGCATGGAAGTGCACTGCAGATAACTTTGTTCTCCTTGATGAGGTTTTAAGGTGGAATGGGAGGGGCTTCATTATTCTGAAATATCTGTCTTGAGTTTCTGTTCGAGAATCACAGCCAATGAATGAGACTTGGGGTGCCTGTAGAAGTGGAAGGGGATGACTATAGGCCAATCAGTTTTGGCCACTCCCACAAGGAACAGCCATGAATAAAACCACCCCAACATTGTGTGCTTCAAGGAGTTGCAGGTGATAAGGCCAAACAAAACTAAAACATTTTCTGTCCTACCTTGCAGAGGTGATGTGGCCTCACAGTTTGTATTACCTTTTGGGGTGAACCCAAATCTGGTGGCCAAGACCAAGGTAGGTGGGCGATCTCTAGATATGGTGGATGGACCGCGTCTCTAAACCTTAAATAATCCCAGAAGTGTGTTACGCTCCTCTATGTAGATGTGGTCAGAGATTACAATGGTTGAAACACAGGTGCCCCTGTTGGTAACCTCATGGTCCTTCAACTCACTGAGATATTTACCATTTACTTACCCAATACCTACTGCCTCTGTTACCTTTATTCAGCATGTATTCCTTCTCTCACA
The DNA here is from genome assembly GCF_964261635.1 of Lissotriton helveticus. NCBI lineage: Eukaryota > Metazoa > Chordata > Amphibia > Caudata > Salamandridae > Lissotriton > Lissotriton helveticus. Next base: position 1,159,457,633 of record NC_136072.1, on the reverse strand, counting down.
CAGAACTGGTCTTCTTTCGAGAGGCCCTACTTGCCAGAACATCACATGAGGTGAATGTATGATGTTACAACGCATGCTATTACAACGCATGCCTTTACGATGCAAGTTTTACAACGCAAGTCGTTACAACGACTTGCGTTGGGGGGCGCTGGATAGTGAATAGTATAATTTACTATTCCAACTCCAGTCCCCGTGGATAGTAGGGAAGGTGTTGGAAACTATTCCCTATCCTAGAGCGCCCCTCAGCGCAAGTCGTTGTAAAAGTTGCGTTGTAATGGTTGCGTCGTAAAGGCACTTCGTTGTAAAAGTTGCGTTGTAAAGGATGTTCCCCCATGAGGTATATGGACTGGGGAACAGTTAGCTGTTGTTAAGATATATTTTGCTTGGATATCCTTAAATCAATTAAAAGATAAGAGGCATCTAGCAAAACAAGAGCAAGCTGGTTTAATTAAACGCTGCAGCCATGAAAGCCTGGACTGAGCGCTTCTGCTCAAAATCTCTCAATGTGCAAAGTTTTGGCAGTTAATTTATACAATTCATGAGGTACAATAAAATGATCTCTACATTCTTAGTTGTAAATCAATCGAATGTGTACATCTGAGAAGTCCATGGATAGCTCTCGACTTCGCAGAGAGCTAATGAGGGCCAGTGTGTAAGTGTCCAGATGTCCTGCATGAGGAGCACGTGAACACTACATACGATGTGCATGTCGTGCCCTCATTGGTTAAGTGTACCTGTCTACATGTGGTATCTAGCTTGTTGTATTTCTGGGAAACAAGAGCCTTTGGCGAAACCTGTTTTATTGGGGTAAATTAATTTGGACTTTACTGTGGTGCAACTATCCATCTGTTGAATCAATCAGGGTTTTCCCTGGGTGCGCGTTTGTCTTTAGTTTATGGGGGACCCCACCTGTGACCTGTTACTCGATAAATGTGGGCATGGGTGAATCTGACAGCAATGATGTGATTTCATAACATAGTATAGTTTAATACAGCATGTAACTTTTAGACATAAAAGTGTTTGCTTCCTTGATGCACACGGCCCACTTTTTACAGTTGTTGTTCTTGTAAATGCTACAGGCTTGGAGAGTTTTATAGCTTCAAAACTGAAAAAAATATCAAGGGTCGATTTAGCTAAAACTGTTACTCGATAGATGTGGGCATGGGTGAATCTGAAAGCAACGATGTGATTTCATAACATAGTATAGTTTAATACAGCATATAACTTTTAAACATAAAAGTGGTTGCTTTCTTGATGCACATGGCCCACTTTTTACAGTTGTTGTTCTTGTAAATGCTGCAGGCTTGGAGAGTTTTATAGCTTCGAAACTGAAAAAAAAGCAAGGGTCGATTTAGCTAAAACATAGCTTTCCCTTTTAAACAACATAAAAATGAACCAAAGAACTTGAATGACATCATCCTTTAGATAAGCACCCTGCACTCATCGCCATTCTGAAACACACTCAACACTGCAGATGGAATAACCTCTATGGGTCTTACAGCAGGAAACACTGTAGTAATCAAAAATCCACGTCTCAGGGGTTCCACTGATACTAACTCCATTTAAACCAACAAAGAAGAAATTGGCACAGAAGCTGAAATATAACAGAGAATTTTATTAAACTCAAATGAGTTGAGACTACGTCACACAGAAGCCTTAGCTACTGAATGAGGCAGTCTCAGGAGTACAGAAACTGGGGCTTTATATATGCTTTAGAGTTACATAGTAAGCATAAATGCAAGGGGCGTCCTGGCTCATGTAAGCATGCAAAATGACTAAGTTGGGCATGCAAGATCTACTTGCTCAACAAAGTGGGAGGAGAGTTACTTCCCCATACAGCAGCAAAAATAGCCTGACAGTTATACTAGAGAAGCAGGTGCATTCTACTAGCTAGGCCCTTCCGGGCAGGTGCGAAGTGGAAGATGCTAAACATAGTTTGTCTCTAGGCAGACTACAAGAGCAGTTAACAGAAAGGTAGGACAGAGCACATGGCAGACAAAATGGCCGCCAGAAATACAAAATGGCTTTCAGCTCATGCTAACAAATCTGTCCAATATTTAACAACACGTCCATCCACTTTTCTATCCCCCGTTAGCTATTTCAGTCAATCTGGGGGGCATATGTACAAAGAAGTGATGGAGCGGGGCGTTATCCTTCTTCACCTATCGTTTCGCTCTGCCACTTCTGAAAGGCAGTGCTGTACCGTATTTCCACTTGTGCTATACATAAACAATCATGCATGGCGTTTTGCTGTTTTTTTTGCTGGTTTTATGCATGCTGCACAATGCAGCACACATAGAAACAGCCAAAACAAGGAGAAATAAAGCATTTCTCACCATTGCCCTCTCTTAAGACCAGGTTTTTCCTGGTCTTAATGTTGGTGCTGCCCTATTTTTACATCTATCTTGTAAATTAGGTCAGGGGTCAAAATCAATGGTTGTTAGAGTGTAAATGCCCACTGCAACACCCATTGCCCACCCCATTCACCTTAAGTATACAGAAAAAGGGTGCCTTATTTACAAGGCAGCATTAGGTCACGTTAAGTGGCTTAACACTGCCTTGTAAATAAGGCGAAGCCCGTATCGTCACCACAACATCAAGAATCGTGACGTTCGGGTGGCGATAGGGTCTTGTAAATATGCCTCTGGGTATTTTAGCAAATACCGCTCTTTAGCTGATGTGACGTATGCAACCTCCTTTGCAGCAGCAGAGTCAGACAACAGACTTCCCCAAGGTCCTCCCCCTCCCCCCTCCTGGGCACAGGTCGCTTCTGCTTCCCATTATCATAATGAATATTGTAAATATGCGGTGAAATTCATCTCACTCAAAGAAGGAGTTCTGTCCTCGGCTGTCAGATCGATAGCTTGCTTATGGTAAATGACAGGACAATTTGTGTAATGAAGCCAACATGATACTGTAAATGGACTGCCTGATGTTCATAGTTCCTGGCTCCATAAAGCTCAGATTTTACGACCCATAAAAGAGAAAACATGGCATTGTTCTTTTTCCTGCAGTTTCCATAAAGACTGCAGAAAAGTGGAATTAAATGAACTTGTCGTTGCCTCCTCTTATCTGTCCCCTGCCACCTGTATCCACCATATACGCGGCTACTGCCACACACCTGTGCACCATGGGGACCCCACCAGCAAGAACCAAACAGATGCTTCAGTTTCAATCTCTCATTTGGGAGAAGTAGCACGAGTGGAATTTTAATACACACCAATCCCTGTGGTGGAAGAAATTCCACCAGCGGATCGTCCTGACTTTGTTAGACATTGAAGGGTTTTTCATTAGGGCCAGGGACATGTTAGTATTTTGGGGCCCTGGGCCATGCGTATTTTGGGGCCCCCTGTTCGGAATAGCGTTGACTTTATGATGCAATATCAGTTCCTTCATGCCCTCCTTGGCCAGGTCATGGGCAGTGCACAAGCACACTCGTCCAAATTCAAAGGGGCAGATATACAAGCCCCTTCCACTAGTAGTGCATCACTTTTCGTGACGCACCGGCGGTGCATTTCACTGCCCCATATTTACAAGGACAGGAAAAGCAACTTTGCATGTCTTTTCATGTCCTTGTAAACCCTTTACATGCAACACTTTGTGTGAAAGGGGCGTTCCATGGGTGTTGCTGTGGGTGTTCCCACGGCACACCCATGGAACCAGACACATTTTGAGATCATGAGGAATCGTAAACCTGGCAATGTGTCAGGATACAATGCCACCATAGCGGTGGCTTAGCAAGGCGCAACGAGGAGAAATGTTTTCATTTCTCCTCATTTTTTTCCTCTTTCAATGCATGCTGCATTCTACAGCACGCATTGAAAGAGGAAAATGCCTGCAGTGATTGTTTTTGTCCAGGAAGGGGCCCCTTCCAGCACAAAAACAATCTCCCCGTGACGCAGGCATCCTTGCACCATGGCGCGAGGGTGCCTGCGCCAGCGCATGGCTACAGTTTGTCCACCAGCGCAGGGGGGAGCACAGGAATGCGACATATTATTGTAAATGTGTCGCATTCCTGTGCTTTGAAAGTGCCGCCGCCTGGCGCAGCCAAAGGGCTTGCTTTGCCACACTGTGGCACTTTCTTGTAAATCTTCCCCTAAATGCGTTTATGTATAATATTCGGTGATAGTGACGTATGTTTTCAATATGGTACCACAGCAGCAGCTCATTAATATTACTGCAAATAATCTCTGACACCTTCACATTTCATCATCATCATCATGGAATCTTTATTTCGGCATTTTGCCATAAAAGAGTACAAATAAAACAATATACAAGGACGATAGTACAATTCATTGAATTAGACACAGTATTGATAAAATCGTTCATGCCAGAGTGGCATATGATTTCAATATCACAATCTCGTCAACAAGTGAACCTTAACATTCATTAGCAGTCATGCGCCTGCACTTAATCCACATAGCTCGCAAGAACTGGGAGACTGCACATACGATGTGCCTAGACGTATCAGTTTTTAAAATTCTAAAAGCATATGTACACTGTGCAAAACCCAGATTTTTGCATAAAGGTACTAGCCAGTACTTCCTGGGTTAGCTGTAAGCTGGACAAAAAAAGAGTACATGAAGTTCATCATCTAGGTCACAGCTACAACCTGGACAAGTCTTGTCGGTAGAGGCTGACCATTTGCTTGTAAAAGCTCTTAAGGGTAGAGTACCGTATCTCCATTGTAAATAAAGTTTCCTCGATGCAATAGGATAAATGACATCCATAAAGTCCTCAAAGGAATGAAAATCTTTAAATGTTAAAAAGGAATTGATCAGGGTGCCAGCATGAGGGAGGAACAGAGTTTTTATTCCACAAAAATCCTAGTGAGCGACTTGCGTGAGACCTCATGGCAGCTCCTCTCCGGATCACACCACAGGGCAGGCAATCCCAGTCTTAGAAATTCTCGTTTTAAAAACATAAGCCACGGTATTTTTGCTGCACTATGACAATGTAATATTTCCTTCAGTTCTAGCCTATAGTTCAGCAACTCTAGCGTTATCCAGAGCCTACGCCAGAACTTAAGGGGTTTGAGTGCTAGTTCGACTTCAAGAGGTCTCAACCCCAGGTCCAACCTTAGAGGTAGAAGCGGGGTACTTTGTGGGAGTGCCAATAACTGTCTAAAAAATTTATTTTCCGTTTTGGCGATTTCAGGCATAAAAGAATGCCCCCACAACTCCCCCATACAGAATTGCAGCCCTCGCCTGGGTCTTATAGATCTCCAGTGGGGGTTTGATGGTTTAAATGTAGATGTGTTGGAAAGCCTGAGGATTTCCCCCGCAAGCTTGGCCAGTTTCATTTGTGATTTTACTTGTTGGGGGCCCCATGACAGATTTTCATTTAAGGTTACCCCCAAGTACTTGAAGGTTGTTACCCTTTCTAGTCTCACTTTGTCCAAGTTAGGATTCGGACGGGTGGATGCCGGAGGGTTGGAGATCATGAATTTCGTTTTGTCAACATTAATCTCCAGATCATGGCATCTGCAGAAATCCTCAAAGCCATCCAACACACGCTGTATCCCCATCGGAGACTTGGAAAACAGCAGGGTGTCGTCTGCCAACATAATCGCCGGTACCCTGCTACCTGCCAACCTTGGGGCATCATTATTAGGAACACCATCCAGATGTGCAAAAACACCATTTACATAGAGGCAGAACAGGGTAGGTGCCAGTACGCACCCCGCCTCACCCCCCTGCCTACGGGGAACCTGGCTGACAGCGCCCCATTTCTCCCACATCTGACATGCGCGAAGTTCCCCTCATGCTGCCTCATCAACACATTCAGGAGTTGTTGTGGGACACCCAATTTTTGGAGCACGGCCCACAGATTCCCACGGGGCACTAGGTCAAAAGCGGAGCGGAGGTCCACAAACACCATGTAGAGGCTGCCACCCTCTATCTTCGCCATTTTCCAGAATAGTAATGTTAGGCGGAAGATTTGGTCCATGGTGGAAGTGTTCCTCCTAAACCCCGCTTGGTACGGGCTGAGGACTGCGTGCTCCTCCAACCAGTCCTGTAGGCGATCTAAAATAAGCCGCGCGAAAAAAAATTGCGGGACATCGATGAGGATAATTGGCCTGTAGTTGACCGGGAGCAGAGGAGAGCCCTTCTTAAAAATTGGGACTATCTCTGCTCCCAGCCAAGTACGGGGAACCTCCATGCCCCTCAGAACTGCATTGAAGATGATACAAAGGTAGGGACCCCAAATCTTGGGTTGGTGTTTAAAAAGGTCTCCCGGGAGTTTGTCAAGACCCCGGGCTTTTCCCACTGCAAGTTTTGCTATTGCATGACATACTTCCTCTAAGGTGAATTCTAAATCATGGTACTGGTCATTTGCAGCTAGGGGTACCGGCATATTTTCCACGCCTGAGTCTACTGAGTATAGAGTCTTGAAGTGATCTTCCCAGACTTTTGCCTCAAAGTTTGGTTCAATAGCAGATTTTGGTTCTCCGCAGCCTGTACTGACTATTGACCAAAATGTGCGAGCATCCCTTGAGTCTAGGGCACAGGTTAGGTTAGACCACTTATCAAGATCCCACTCTTGCTTAGCGTTTTTCATGGCTTCTTTGTACTGTAATCGCATGGCACGGATAAGAGGTTTATTGCTGACAAGCTTTAAAGCCTGAACCAGGTCTGACTTAGCCGTTCGACATGCAGCATTATACCAGGAAGATACAGAAGCCCTTTTCGTCAGTTTGGAGACCTGTGGATTGAGGACCTCGACTAAGGTGGAAACTAGGTTCATATGCAGAGCCTGCATTTTTTTATTAAAATCAGAAAGCGGAGGTAGAATAATTATAGCATCAACCTCCACAAACAGGGGAAGAATTAGATTGTATAGTTTAGATAGTTCTTCTGGGGACGCCACTAACTTTTACCACTTAACCCTGCGTCTATTATTTGTTAGAGTTGTCTTATCTCCTACATCTTCCCGGTCCGCCATAGCATTTCCTCCTGGGCCAGGAAAAACCATCTCCAGGCTTACAGCGTTATGGTTGCTGTCAACCCTGGTGATTACCTTAAGATCAATAACCTTAGACCACAACCGCGTCTCCACCATGATATAGTCAAGGCGTGACTCCTGTCCCGTTTTATTGAAGGTACACCTTGATGGAATATCAGAGGGAGTGCGGTCGTTACAGGCCAAAATAGAGTGGTTTAAAGTAAGGGCCGTGATCTGGATCGCTAAAGGGGTCCATGTCAGTGACAGTTCAGATCGCCGGCTATCAGGAGATGGGTATCACTAGTAATAGTGTACAAGAAATGCAACAACTCTTTGATAGTAGTTGACTCGCTGGCTATGCTTACTGGTCGTGAACAAGCATTCACGATAGCAAGCTTAAAAGAATTTGGCCACTTCAGGACAACACACTGAATGTCATCTGAGTGTGTGGTTACAGTCTCGGCCATACAGCCCAGATGCAGACCGACCCATATGGTAAGTCCTCCTGACGGTTGCCCCTTCCCCCCCCCCAACGAGCGGGTACATGAAATGCGGCAAATCCCACTCTGAGTTATTCATCCCTAGTCCAGGTCTCTTGAAAGAGGCAGATGTCAGTCTTATCCACAAAAGAACCCCACTCTGGGCAAGGCAATTTGTTAGGTAGACCTGCCACATTCCAAGACAATATTGTCAAGGATTTAGGTTTACTGGCATTAGGACAGGTGACACCGCTCCCCATTAGGACACTTTCCCTTGCAGGATCTCGAGAGGGCTCCAGTAAACAGCCCTTCATGGTACTACCGGATGAAAGGGGACTTTCCTTCAACTGACGTGCAGCGAGTGCAGCTCCCTTACCTTAATCTTCCTGTTGCCGAGACCCACGCCTCGCGGCCCCCGCTCCGCGGGTGCCGCTCGAAGGCCAGGTCACTTGGCAGTTTTGTGTTGCTGGTCCAACCCCCGGGTGCACAGGAGCACCAACGCGGCTTTGTTGAGCCGGCATCTGCTTCAGAGGGCGTGAGGCGGGACTGCGAGGACCAGCAGGCAGCGCGGCGCAGATCGGCCGCAGCTGGTCCTCTTCCCGCCCCTCCACCGGTTAAAACCATCTTACCGAGTGAGCTGCCTGGGACTTTCCTTCAACTGACGTGCAGCGAGTGCAGCTCCCTTACCTTAATCTTCCTGTTGCCGAGACCCACGCCTCGCGGCCCCCGCTCCGCGGGTGCCGCTCGAAGGCCAGGTCACTTGGCAGTTTTGTGTTGCTGGTCCAACCCCCGGGTGCACAGGAGCACCAACGCGGCTTTGTTGAGCCGGCATCTGCTTCAGAGGGCGTGAGGCGGGACTGCGAGGACCAGCAGGCAGCGCGGCGCAGATCGGCCGCAGCTGGTCCTCTTCCCGCCCCTCCACCGGTTAAAACCATCTTACCGAGTGAGCTGCCTGGGACTTTCCTTCAACTGACGTGCAGCGAGTGCAGCTCCCTTACCTTAATCTTCCTGTTGCCGAGACCCACGCCTCGCGGCCCCCGCTCCGCGGGTGCCGCTCGAAGGCCAGGTCACTTGGCAGTTTTGTGTTGCTGGTCCAACCCCCGGGTGCACAGGAGCACCAACGCGGCTTTGTTGAGCCGGCATCTGCTTCAGAGGGCGTGAGGCGGGACTGCGAGGACCAGCAGGCAGCGCGGCGCAGATCGGCCGCAGCTGGTCCTCTTCCCGCCCCTCCACCGGTTAAAACCATCTTACCGAGTGAGCTGCCTGGGACTTTCCTTCAACTGACGTGCAGCGAGTGCAGCTCCCTTACCTTAATCTTCCTGTTGCCGAGACCCACGCCTCGCGGCCCCCGCTCCGCGGGTGCCGCTCGAAGGCCAGGTCACTTGGCAGTTTTGTGTTGCTGGTCCAACCCCCGGGTGCACAGGAGCACCAACGCGGCTTTGTTGAGCCGGCATCTGCTTCAGAGGGCGTGAGGCGGGACTGCGAGGACCAGCAGGCAGCGCGGCGCAGATCGGCCGCAGCTGGTCCTCTTCCCGCCCCTCCACCGGTTAAAACCATCTTACCGAGTGAGCTGCCTGGGACTTTCCTTCAACTGACGTGCAGCGAGTGCAGCTCCCTTACCTTAATCTTCCTGTTGCCGAGACCCACGCCTCGCGGCCCCCGCTCCGCGGGTGCCGCTCGAAGGCCAGGTCACTTGGCAGTTTTGTGTTGCTGGTCCAACCCCCGGGTGCACAGGAGCACCAACGCGGCTTTGTTGAGCCGGCATCTGCTTCAGAGGGCGTGAGGCGGGACTGCGAGGACCAGCAGGCAGCGCGGCGCAGATCGGCCGCAGCTGGTCCTCTTCCCGCCCCTCCACCGGTTAAAACCATCTTACCGAGTGAGCTGCCTGGGACTTTCCTTCAACTGACGTGCAGCGAGTGCAGCTCCCTTACCTTAATCTTCCTGTTGCCGAGACCCACGCCTCGCGGCCCCCGCTCCGCGGGTGCCGCTCGAAGGCCAGGTCACTTGGCAGTTTTGTGTTGCTGGTCCAACCCCCGGGTGCACAGGAGCACCAACGCGGCTTTGTTGAGCCGGCATCTGCTTCAGAGGGCGTGAGGCGGGACTGCGAGGACCAGCAGGCAGCGCGGCGCAGATCGGCCGCAGCTGGTCCTCTTCCCGCCCCTTCACTTGTCCCTCCCATATAGTCTGCCGCAGTAACGCGCACGCGGGACGCGCGCGGGGCGACTACCGGGGCGAAGACCGGGCAAAGAGCGGGCCGTTTAAGGCCGTTCAAGGACGGCAGAGGACGGCCCTGGCCCAGAACTCCTGTGTCTTCACCCCTGCAACCAATATCAAAGATGACGACCATACGCAACAGAACTAGAAGTTGCGCGAAGAAAGCTACGGCGGTAGCTCAGGTGACTGGTCCCATTGATCTCTTTATCTCACGTGTACATGAGACTATCGACCAAAGTATTGTGATTTTGGAAAAAAGAGTCTCTATGGACCTCGCTAACGCTAGGCGTTCATCCTTGGGCCCTTTGGCAAAGGCCAAATCTCCTGTTCTGCAGAATGTGAATAATTGTTCATTACCTATAACTTTGCCCGCTAATCATGTTCCGACTGTACCGAATACTGTAGATTTATCGGTTGTCCCATCAGACTCGGACCCGTCTTTTGAAGATCTGGAGGCTACACCAGACCTCGAAATCGGTCAGTCACCTGACAAAGTGGAGCCGAGTCTGAATGGGCATGAGGATGCGGAAATAGTTTCTGTACCCACTGCTTCACGGGGGAGGGCTCCTAAGGCTATATTGAGGGGCAAAAGTAAAGCAAAAGCCCCAGTTAGGAATCATAATTTGATTTCCCCTACCCCACAATTGACATCAGGCATCCCGTGCTGGGTGCAAAATATGGTTATAGACTTGAAACTAGACCTAGAAGCCACTTTAGCAGCACAACTTAAGCCTTTAATTTCTAAAGTGGATAGGCTCACTTCTCTAATACATTCCAAATGGCCACAAAACAAGCAAGTACAAGTGTCTGTTCAGTCACAAGGGACCATAGAATTAACTCCTGAATGCCCAACGAGCATTCAGGCTCCCAATGGTGTATTAAATAAGGCTCAAGGTATCGCAGTTCATGAGAACCCAGTTATACTCCCTAAGTCGCAAAAAGGGAATATTCCCGCTCAATTAATATCTGCTCAGATTGCAAAGGGGAATACTCCTGTCCAGGCGACCCAACATTTTGTTGTTGATAGTACTGCCACCCCCACTATCCAAGCTAAAGATGTAGCAGGGAAACCCAACTCAACCTCAGCACCGCCCATTATAAACAAACCTGAAGGGCCTAAACCAAAGCAGACACGTTTTAGGTCCATAAACCTACCACCAGAGGTTTCCCCTTTTGTAGTCGTGTTGACGGCGGTTCCCCCATTGAAGGAGGGAGTAAAAGAATCATTTATTGAGCTTAGAAACAAATGTGCTCAATGGCTCCATTTACATAAACCCCTACCTAATAACGTGAACGGTGAAATTCTTACCGTGCGTAGAGGAGACTGGGTGGGCAGAAGCAAGAAATCAATAGTAGGGGATGTAATAACCGTTAATTTTAGGGATGTTGGGGCAGCAAGCTACGTGTGTAATGCACCCAATTGTGGTCCTGCGACCCAAATTAATCCACTTCCCCTGTCCTATTTTCTATCAAAGCCAGTACGACCTAACACTCCTTGTCTCAATTTTCAAGGTAAGAGTGGACCTGGATATTTTCCACAGCAACCTGCTAAATCTTGGTTGCAACCACCTTATCCGCCCTCCTTTTTTCCACATCATGTTAATTTACAGCAGCAGCCCCCAATTGCCCCACTCTTCCCTATGCATCAAGCAAAAGCCCACTGGCAACACCCTTTTCATTTTCCGCCACCTTTACCTCAGCCAGTTTATCAATGGCCGCAATCTTTTCAGCCACCTCAATTGGATAAATATTCTTGGCAACAAACGTGGCAGGACCCGCCCCATTCTCAAGATCTCATGTCCTCACAATTCGCCCACCCAAATAGATATGCCGTGTTAGATGAGGTAGATTGACTCAGCTCATTGGAAATATTGGACCCTAACAATCCTAATTCTGAGATGGAGTATTCTTCTTCTTCCTCTGCCAAGCCCCTAGTCGCACCCCACGAACCTATTGAATTGTCATCATTAAGACCTTCCCAGCATATAGGCAATCAGGTTAGCCTGGATATATGTACAACTACTGCTAGCCCCAGATTAAGTCCGGTTACCAGCTATCAGGAAGTGGGTCCTGATTTATTATCACCAGTAAACCAGCAGGAGCTACCTGTTGCTGGTAATGCTGGGAAACCAGCAGGAATCTCTCTTATTTCCTGGAACGTTGCTGGTCTTACTAGTAAACTGGGTACACCCTTTTGGACCAGTTTTTTGGGTGAGGGTTTTGATTTAATTTTACTACAGGAAACCTGGTGTCCAGACCCTATTAATATTGAAGGGTATGCATCTTTTTGTCTCAGAGCAACTAAATCTAGCTCCGGTAGGGCTAAGGGAGGCCTTTTATTGTTAGTGTCAACTAAGCTGTGTGATTGTACGGTCAAATATAGTACAACTGTGGGGACACACAGCCAAGTTATAAGGGTGGAATGCGGAAAGAACATTGACTTAGTTATTGTTAATTTCTATAACAACATTTTTGACGCCACCAGGGGGGATATTTTACTGCCTTTAGAAAAGGAAATCATTAAAGCTTTAGATATCTCGAAAAGAAAGGCCGAGGTGGTATGGGCTGGGGATTTTAATTTGCAGCCTTGCCATCTATCTAACGGGAATATCTGTGGCTTTGATGTGGTAGTAAATAGTCATTGGAGAGACCAGGGGGGGAAGGAGGATTCTCCTCATTTCCAACACTGCAGCTATGGTTCCACCTTAAATAATATGCTAGCTATGCTAGATATGACCCTGTTAAACTGCAATGTTAACAATCAGGCAATAACATGCCCTACATTTACGGGTAGAGATGCATGTTCATTCATTGATCATATCTTGTTGTCTAGCAGTGGAGACTACACTGATTTATATGTGAATGAAGAAAGTCTCAGTGACCATAATAGCCTACGTGTCACCCTCTTGGGGCATGGCACCTCAATAGATTTAGGTGGTAAACGTACAACCGATATAGTGCCTACCAGACCAAAGGGACTTAGGGTTAAATGGACCGGTGTAAATTCCAAAGTTAAGCAGAAGGAGGTTGTCACCCAATGCAAGAATCAAATTAGTTATTGTTTGGGTGATGACAGTGATTCTGGCTGCTTAATAGAATGTTTTGTATCTTTGAATATTATTATAGAGGGCATCTTTACTAAGACCCCGTCAGCTAACAGTGGTCAAAAGCAGGGGTGGTTTGACAAGACATGTATCGTCGCCCTCCGTAACCTAAAGAATGCGCTAGGCACCAAGCCACGTGTTAAGACTGTGATACAACACCTTAGGGCTAGATATAAATTAGCCATCAATAAAAGGAAAAGGGTATTACAGTCCGAGGCGTGGGACAAGCTGAGGGAGGCTGCTGGGACTAAAAATAGTAAACTCTATTGGGAAACGATTAATAGTTCGTTTCTCAGTAGAGAAAATGTCCCAGAGCTGACCTCATATGTGGCATGTAGCGACTGGGTTAATCATTTTTCCAAAATATTTAATCCCGAAGGGCCAACTTCTGAGTTACCACCACCAGATTTAAACCCATGGTTGCCCCTTTCGTTGGATATAACATTGGAAGAATGTCAGGAAGCAATTTCTTTTAGTAAAGGAGGCAAGGCACCTGGCCCCGATGGGGTTCCGCTGGATTTATATAAAGATGAAATAGCGTTATGGGCTCCCATTTTGACAAGGATTTTTAATTGCGCAGCTGAATATGAATTCCCTTCTACCTGGGGTCAATCGATCATCATCCCTTTACATAAGAAGGGCGATAAGTCAGAGGCCTCTAATTATCGCCCAATTTCATTACTGGATGCCTCTGTAAAGGTGATGAGCAGGATTTTACTGAAGAGGCTAGAAGACTGGGCAACTGATTTTAACATCCTAACTAAAGTCCAATACGGTTTCCGCAAAGGTCTGGGTACACTGGACCAATGCGTAAATCTGGACCTTTTAATCAGTAAATATACTGTGGCCAAAAGTGGTAACCTCTTTTTATGTTTTGCTGATTTGAGCAGCGCTTTTGATTTGGTTAACCATAGTATTCTTTGGGAGGTTCTGCTCGAAGCAGGGGCACCAAGGGAAATAGTGTATTTTTTAGCCAGACTATACGAAAAACTTTCATGTAAAGTCCGCTATGGTTCCCTTGGCGAATGTACCCCGTTTTTTAAAGTGTCTCGGGGCATTCGTCAGGGTTGTGTTTTAGCCCCGCTTTTATTTTCCCTGTTTATTAACGGCGTAGACCGATCTTTGACCAACATTTTAGCAGATGCCCCCCTGATTGGTGGTAAACCTGTTCCGCTGTTACTTTATGCGGATGACGCTGTTCTTTTATCTCGAACACAGTTGGGCCTACAGCGCCTTATTGACAATTTTACGCAGTTTATACAAGCTAGGCAGCTTCGTGTGAATAAATCTAAGACTTACGTAATGTCATGTGGTCAGGTAGCCAAGCAGGTAAAACATACTTACTTTTTAGATAAGGAAAAGCTGACCTCTGTTAAAACTTTTTGTTACTTAGGAATAACATATAGTAATAATGGGTCCTGGCAAGCGGAATTTGATGCCGTAAAAACAAAGATGTTACGGTCTACTAGTAGCATTTTTCGTTTTGCCTCTAAACTTGGCTCACGAAGTTTTTATGATATGACGAACATATATAATGTATGCTGTGTTTCCTCTGCTCTGTATGGGGCAGGGGTGTGGGGTCACTGTGAGGGTATTCCTCTGCTGAAGGAGGAAAATAAGTTCTTAAGGAGGCTATTATGTGTTCCCCCTTCTGCCTCCATACAGTTGATCCATGACGAAGTTGGGATCGAGTACATTTCCGACTTAGCAGCAGTTCGGCCACTCTTATTGTGGCGATCTATTTGGGCTAAGCCGGAGACCCGATTCACTCAGGATATTATCCTTGACTGTATAGGTCTGGATCATTCCTCACGGGTATTATGGTTAAGATACATCCATCATTGGTATCTACTTTTGTTTAACATTAATGTGTTTCGTGAGCCGGAAAAGGTTGTATCCATTTCAAAGAAAGAAATTAAGATAACGTTTCTTAATTTTCGTAAGGCTGAGCGAGATAAAGCTGTTGGTAATCTTGCTACTTTGAAATTTTATAAAGATCTAAATTTAGCTTCTGGATTACAATCCTACCTTGTATTTGTGACTCGCCCTTCTCACCAGTATGTTTTAACACGGGTCAGATTGGGTATTGTACACCACTTGGTTGCTTTTCCAAACATAAAGTCTAGTTCAAACACACCCTGTCCGTGTGACGGTACTTCTCGTCAGAGTAGTTGCCATTTTTTACTTTTTTGTAAATTTTATCAGTATTTTAGGCTTAAATACCTTAAACCAATTTTTATCAAATATAACATCTGTACAACACAAACTGCTCTGATATTTTTATCCTTATTAGTGAACGAGGAGATTTGTTTCTTCTTGGCAACTTTTATTTTAAAAAGTACAGCTGCCAGGAAAAGTATTGTACTTTAACGTTGTTTACTGACCTGTCTGTACATGTGCTATACAGCTGCCAGGGTTCATTTATGATGAAATTAATGTTATCATCCCTGTCTGTATATATACATTTATCTTTCTTTGAATTTCATATCAATGTCTGTATTAAGGTATTTATGCAGTGTTCCACAGTACTGAATGATTATTTAATGATTATTTAATAATTTTAATATATAGTCCCTAGTAAAGGCCTTGTAAGTAAATTTCTATTGATTCCCAGTTAGTCCATGTTAGAACGTCGTGTATTCTATAAGAGTATGTTTGACTTATAGAGGTATGAATACCTTCCACTCGCTGCACTTTAGCTTTTTTCCCTTTTTTCTGGAAAGTTTATTTTGTGATTTTAAAATTTCAATTGTGTTTTTGCTTGTATGATTTGTATGCACAAATCGAATAAAAGCTTTTGAATTGAATCATCGCCATTTCCTGTAGAAGTCCCCTGAATGAAGGAGTGGGGATCTGGCATATCACTGGACAATTGACTAGAGATTGGCTCAAGAACTTCCCCTTCTATGATGGGTGCCATGGGTTTCCACCCGGCTATGCTGTAGTCAATTGACCATTTCCAAGCCACTAAACCTATTTTGGGTATATATTTGGCTCGGTGCGTGTGGTTGAGCGTGCTGTCCCCTCTCAGCCCTACCCGCACCTCGGTGCTCTACCAAAGTCCATCCACCTTCTGTGTCTGGCAAGTAGGTTGGGGGATAAAAATATGACAGTGGGAGGGGTTGAATAGTAGCCCCGGGACTATGGTACCTCCAATTGCAAATATGCTCCACAGTCCGTGGGTCCTTGAAATTTACCAGCACGCAATCACCAATTATGGTTTTTGACCTATGCCCCACCCAAGACAACCTGCGCACCATCAATATTTCACTGGTAATGTGGCGGGGGAGTGGTCTGTTTTTATTGAGCCAATCAGAGACTTTGTTTTTTAGGGACATAAATGATTCCGGGTTCGAATTACTTATTTCGGGAACCCCTGTCAGGACTACCAGATACGGGCTTGAATCTGGGGGCAGGTCGATTATGCATTCCCCAGAGGAGTCAGTTACTGGTAGAGCCCGCCCGCCCTTTTCAGACTGTCTTGAAATACCCACCCTCAAAGTATTAATAGGTGTGTCCACAGGTGCAGTAGGTTCTGCAGTGGGTACTTTAGGAATGAGTGGTGCTGCTGGGGAGGTGGATTTCTGTGTTACAATCCCCCCCTGTACAGTATTCAATTGTACACTGCCCGGATGCAACACGTTTGACTTCAAACTGTTCACAGTTTCTAATGTAGCTTTTTCAATCTTTGAGAGCTGCTGCTCAATCCGCGTGAGTCTCGCTTCAAGTGGTTGGAGAGAGGATCTTAATAGGGTGCCCAGTTTTACAAAGAGAAGGTCCTCCACTACCGGGGTTTCCCCAGAAGAATTGACCGCACCTAGAGAAGTTACTCCTGGACAGGTTACAATCAGTGGTGGTAAAGCATGTATGTCCGTGGAGTTAAAGACATCTGACCCCTTGTGCTTAGATGTTATGTCACTATTACCGGTACCTTTGGCAAGTTTGGGCTTCCTGCCTCCAGTGACAGTAGCAGCCCCCCGCTTCCTCTTGGGCATCGCCCCCTCGCGTCTCTCCCGCAGCTGCCGAGTATTAGGTCTTTCGGGAGAGCTAACTGTGGTTGACACAATGGTAGTCTCTATTGCTTCTATTAGTTGGAGCTGCACAGCTGGTGAGATATGGCCCTGATCCTGAGAGATCTGTAGTGTAGTTCCTATAGTCCCAATAGGCTCTGCGCATTGGAATAATATATTCAGCAGTGTAGACGTAGGACTGAGGTTAACTAGGTCTCTTCTGACTATATTAGACTTAAGTTTTTGCCAGCTAGCTCAGAGGTCACTAGAAACTTTCTCGAATAAGCGAGGAGGAGTTTAACCTCCCTGGATAGACAAGAAGGGATTAGCTTCTGACAACCATAAAACATGACAACTTTGCTCTCCCTGATTAAGAGTATATCTCTAGAGTCGTGTGAAAACAAAAGACAGCTATTTTACTCAGCCAAATGTGCGTACTTAGTTTCACCAGATTGCAGAGAAAAGAGAGACAGGCGTTTTCAATAAAAGGTGTTATTTATTGAGCAGTCTTCTTCCTCATACAAGAGAAATGAATTGCCACGATTGTAATGCTCATGGTAAAGTAAAGTGCGTATAGTAAAAGCAGGATTATAAAATAATACTGTAAAAGCATTGATATGGTTTCTTAGCCATATGATACTTTAAAATAGATCAAATATATACATACAAATATACATTGACTAATCGTACTCAACTGGAGCTTCAAAATACGTCTACCCCGGTGTACCTGACCTAAGCCTAATACGTGGGAGGGAGTAAGCAAGTAGCAGTTTAAGTTAAGTTTGTTTTGCCAAGAATCTAACTCAAGAATTCTCTGTAAGGGTTTAGTCAGTTCCGTACCTGGGTAATAGAAAGCAGGAGGTCTGGCATCTCTCTCTCAGGACTCAATATCCCAGCAACCCGCAAGGGTAGGCTGGAAACGCCGGAGCTGGATTTCTCGGCAGGAGAAAAGACAGCGTCTTTCTCAGCGCGTCAAAGAGGAGGGGCAGCATCCGTGGGCTCTCGCATCAGCTGGGCTTTCGGAAGTAGATAGCTGCTCTGCTCCAGATTCACCACTGTGTGTTTGCTTAAGGCAGCGTTGGTATATTTATACCTGAAAGGTGCCGGGTTTGACGTAAGGTTGGACATAAGACGTCAATAAAGATGTCACTAAGAACTGGCCGTTCTTACAGTGCTTTACAGGAGTTCTAGGACGAAATCAAAACAATAGCAAGGGGGATTTCCCAGGTTGCTGGAGGCTTGATTTTGTTTAGAGAACTCGGTGTGCTTACTAGGGGGCCGGAGAAGTAGCCTTGCTTAATGTGACAGCATGTGCTACGACTGAATTATGGATATGATTATTATGCCGTTGTATGGATATTATTGATTATAGCCGGACAAGGGCATGAAAT
Organism: Lissotriton helveticus; assembly: GCF_964261635.1. Taxonomy (NCBI): domain Eukaryota; kingdom Metazoa; phylum Chordata; class Amphibia; order Caudata; family Salamandridae; genus Lissotriton; species Lissotriton helveticus. The sequence continues at coordinate 1,159,439,490 of NC_136072.1, read as the reverse complement.
AGGAATATCGATTCAGGTTTCCTAGATAACACACTACACCCACTCCACGAATTAATGTCCATCATTACTAAAACTAAGCAATAGAAAACATAAAAGGTGCACGTGTATACCAATCCACCCCAAAATAATTTTTTTGCATTTGAAATGGTGTATGCGAAATACATGAAAATGGTTATAGGTACTGTACGCTTTTCAAGCAGTGTAATCATTCATTAAAAAAGGATGCATATATATATCAGCATGAATGATTTGCGAAATTTACACATGAAATGGCTCTTAATACAGAAAAAAGGTGCGAGACCATTTCATCACATATAAATACAGTCGCTGTAAATGTGCTATAGGTTGACGTGATATATTGTCTTTTAGAGTTCCTAAAATAGAAGCTCTGTTCTCTAAGAATAGTTCTACTTCAAGCAGAGTACATGTGCCAAGAAAAAGGTAAATATTTTGGAATCGGTGAAAAAAAAAATAATTTCGCTTTCAGGAGAGAGAGAAAAAATATAGTTCCAAATATGTTCAGTAGCTTTTGTTTATCAAAGCCGAAGGCCGAATTCAGAGTTCAGGGAACGCTGTGTACTAGTTTGCTTAAAAGTTATTCTTTTTGTTCGGGGGAAAACATAATTTGAGACAGACTTTCAAAAAAGCAGTCTACCGCTTCAGGTGAAAGTTCGACCAAGTTGGAAAATGCCGCAACTGTGCAGTCGTGAGAATGATTGCTATCATCGATGTATTGATCAGCATTGCTCACATTAGGTCATACCTGGTTGATGCTGCTCTCATCTTGCACTTCACTACCCTTTAATCGCAGTGGTGAAGTTTCCACGAATGCCGTCATCAGGATGGGTAACCGCTGGGGACAACACGATGCATGAGCCGTTACAGGACTTAGCAACGTATCTGTATCCAATGGTACTTCTGATTGTAGTGTGAGACAGACGTCTAACACGCATTCTTCTCCGCACAGCATACATCTTAACACAGGTAAGATACAATTCTGCCAGATGGGTCTGAATGAAAGAAGCCAGGTCATATTCAGATCTCTTAGCCGGGCTAATCCAAGTACTTTAGTTATGCGGTCCCGATACCGTATAGCTAGGATCGTTTCTTCCATTGTTGCTGGAGTCTTGTCTGTGACATGGCTTGCCATAACGAAGCAGGAGAGTCAAAAATAAAATGCTTGCTACGATTCCCAACAGGAGTGGTAGGCCGCCAAAGACCGAATGGACAAAATTAAGAAAAATGCCCAGAACTGTTGTGAAGGGTGTTAACAGTCCCGAAAAAATTGTCTTAAATACATGCGGGATACCTCCAATATCGGACATATTTAGGATTTGGCTTAACATTTCTGCGAAATGTAGGGGGCAATTTGCTGATAAAAGGCTATGTATCACTGCCGTTGTCCTTGCGACTTGCAGATCATACGTTTCTTTTGATGACGTCAAGGGCACAGTTGTCTGCAAAAGGACAGACTTTATTCTGCTTAAAGTATCAATTCGAAGGGGGCGTGGCTTGGCTGCCGAGCGGAATGGCTGCCTGAAAGCGCAGCTCCGCCGATCGAGTAAATAAATCCGCCATTAATCCGATTATCCAGCACTGAGGCTCGGACCCCGTCCGCCCTAGGACCTGTGGAGCACGTTCGCCCAACCCTGTGGAGAGTTGATTGCGGAGTGCTAAAGATCCGCGAGTGAACGGGCGCCCCGCTCTGTGACCGCTGCGAGGCCTACTTTGCAGCTGAAAGCAGGGGACTCGCGCTGCCACTGGCCGGCCGGAAGTGGAGGTGAGATCGGACGCGTCTGCGAGGCCTGACCTGCCTGGGCGCCCACCGGGAGGCGACTGCTGCGCTCTGGGGCGGCAGAGTGCCTGACAACGAGTCCTGGTGACCGGAGACTTTGACACCCATTTACCGGGAGTGGAGTGTGCGGCGAGAACCCGGAGATCAACGCAGGAACCCCGACTTAACGGTCACTGCGGACTAGGAACCGCTGCCCACCATCACACAGTGAGTGTCCTTTACAACTTATTGCCTGACCGCTGCTGCCTTTCCGGACCGGTGAGTCCCCGGGGCCTCGGGCAAGGACCTGTAGCACTAGCAGCAGACCGGGGGAAGAAAGGCGCGAACCGCCATTTTGGACCGGGAGGCTTTACCTGCAGCTGGGAGCGCGGCGCACGAGCCAGCATAACCGCGGAGGCTGCCCATGAGGGCCTGAGGGTTAGGACTGATCTGCGGTGCTGAGAGACTTGCCTGGGCGCATCGGACCCTGCAAAAGCGTGGTCGGAGGTGGAGCTGCTATTTACTGGGTGGCATGACCGCTGCTGGCAGAGCCGATTAAGGGGATCTACCTTGTCGAAACAGGCACGGAGGTTGAGGTGCCGCGCCACAGTCGACTGACACGATCGCTGCATCCCTGCATAACCTGCGGTCCCGGCGCAGGAGGGATAGAAGTGGTTCAGGACATTCAACAACTAGCGTGGCGGAACTGACCATAGCCATGGGAAAGCCCGACACCAGGCAACCCAAGATCACCTTCGATAAAACGACAAAAAAAACTCCGAACCCGGACGCACAGGACCAGGAGACATTGGGTGAGGCCCGAAATGTGCTGCCGGCGGACGACATAAAGGCCATGTTCCAAGATCTAAAATTGAGTTTGCAAGGCATAGATGGTAAGATGGACGCCCTAGCCGCCCGGATGGACTGCATGACCAGAAGAATGGATAAGCAAGAACGGGTGTTCGGAGTGTTGGAAACTCGAGTGACGGAGACAGAAGAATGCCAAACGGACCTGGACAAGAAGCTGCGCGGCATGGACAAGGTACTATCCCTGATATAAATGAAAAACGAGGATTTGGAAGCCAGGTCCAGACGGAACTACGTCCGAATCACGGGCGTGGCAGAATCGACAGACATTGAGAACATGGAACGCTACGTCGAACAGATGCTGAGAGATTTATTTGGAGACGGTCTGTCGCGGATGTTCTTGGTGGAAAGGGCACATCGCACGCTGGGGCCAGTGCCCAAACCAGAAGCCCTGCCACGACCCATTCTGGCCCGCATTCTGAATTATAGGGATAGAGATTCCATACTGAGACTGGCACGCAACATGGTTGATCTGCAGTACAAAGGGAACCGAATAGCCATGTACCCTGACTTTACTCTCCAAGTGCAGGCTGCAAGGCGTGAATTTCTACCCGCGAAAAAAGTGTTTCAACAGACAGGCACAAAGTACTCACTGATCTACCCGGCCAAACTGAGGGTGCAGCCGGGAAAACCCACTTTTTTTACGGACGCAAAAGCGGCCCTGAAATTTGCCAAACAACTCGCTAAGGACCAGAAGGGACAACTGGCGGCGGAAGAGCGAAGCGCTACTGACCAGCTAAGTGATGTAGAATAAAGCACTGTATTAATGATTGTCACAATTAGAGGCATGCTGTGTATTTGAGATGATGCATATTCCTTTGCTGAGAAATGCCGGGGATCCACATGCGAGGGCGGTCACTGCTTCTTTTGGTCTGGGGGTGGGGGGGGTCCTAGAGCGTTAGGGCTAGGCTCCGCGCTCGATCGCCCTGTCATAAGCACAGGGTTAGTAGGCTCATTCCTGCGCACCCCGAGGGATGACTCCCAAAATATGGCTTGCCCATCTACTGTTGTTGTTGATTGGTTTTGTTGGGGCGGGCAGCGGGGGGACACATGCACGACCTGATTGGGGGGTTGGAGCAGGTGGGGAGGGTGGAGGGGGGATTTGTTCTGACTGGTTTACTCTGTTACTTCATGAAAGCGCTATGGTGCAAGAGGCACCGAACTTTGCCTGTGATGTGTTAGTTGAGACTGATGCTAAATGCCTGAAGGGGGGGGGGGGTCGTGGACACCCTTACGAAGGACTGTGGAGTGGGGACGCATGCCCCTTCACGAGTCCACATTGTGCACTCCGAAGATCCAATTGTTATTCACTCACATAGTTGTGGTACTGTGATGGAGTCGAGAGCTGGACTTGGACATGGTGAGTTCGCGCACGCTGATGCGAGTGCTGCGAATTCTTCGATAAAGTGCTTGTCATGGAATGTGAGAGGAATGAATGACAGGAGGAAAGCGAGACTGGTGCATGCGTATCTCTTGCGGAAACACATAGACATTTGTATGCTACAGGAAACTCACTTACGCACTGTAGATGCTACACAGCTCAAACACACTAGATGGGGAGTGACAATACATGCCCCATACTCAAATTACGCAAGAGGTGTAGCGATATTAATCCGCAGAGGCTTAAACTGGGTGACGCGCCGGATACTGCGCGATGAAGAAGGTAGATTCATATTGATACTGGGAGTCCTGTGTGGTGTTCAGATGCTACTGGTGAATGTGTGTGGCCCGAACAGCGACACTCCTGAGTTCTACGAGGGACTGTGGGATAAAATGCGTTCCATTGGAAATGTGGCGATATTGTGGGCGGGTGATTTCAATGTAGTGCTATCCGATGTGGCTGATAGACAGGGTGCTGCCCGGGAACATCACCCGAAAGCAGCTGAGGCACTGGGAGACATTATCGAGGAGGCTTCCCTGGTGGACTCCTGGAGGCTGTTACACCCAAATGCGCGGGTGGGTACTTGCATTACGGCGCACAAGGCCGCATGGTCGAGACTCGACTACTGGCTCTTGTCCAGAGACCTCCATACTTCGGTACGAGAGGCTATACACTTTCCGAGATCGCTATCGGACCACGCACCAGTGGGAGTGACGATAGCCACCCCCACGCAATACCTTCAACCATTCAGCTGGCGCTTCCCGTCGCAGGCCCTGTTGGACCAGGTCTTCAGGGAATAGCTCCGAGACAAACTTGAAGAATACTTCGCTCTCAACGAGGGAACGGTTGAGTCCCCTGGGACACTATGGGAAGCCTGTAAGGTGGTAACAAGGGGGCACTGCATGGCGATTAAAACGGGAGTGTTGAGGTCCATTAGAGACACGTTAGACAAACTCGAAAAGGAACTAGCGGCTCTGGACGCTACTATAGCCAGAGCACCCACTGCTGCGGCCCGTACTGACTTTAGGGCGAAACTCACCCAGTATCAGGAGGAAGCTGACAGGGAAGTGAAATTCCTGCATAAATATGCTCAGGCTAGGAGATATGGGGAGGGGGACCGCCCGGGTAGGACACTGGCCGCTATGCTGGGGAAACCTAGAGGATCGGAGTATATTTTGGAACTCACAGCTGAGAATGGTGAGCCTGTCAGGGAGCCGCAGGAAATTTTGCAAACTATGGAGTCGTATTATGAGGCGCTATACACCTCCAGGGTGAGACCGGAGGACCAGGCGATTACGGAATACCTAGACACGATAGCGTTGGCGTGGTTCAATAACGGAGCACGCGAATACATGGATCTGCCAATCACACAAGAGGACATACGTCAGACCATAGCTGGCATGCCCTCTGGCAAAGCGCCCGGGCCTGATGGTCTCACAGCGTCTTTTTACAAAGAATACGTAGATATAATCGTGCCCAGATTACATAGGCTGTACATGGAAGCAATTGCGACTGGGGGCCTCCCCCCATCGCTCCGTGAAGCCATGATTATTACACTCTTAAAGCCCAACAAAGACCCTACACATCCGGACTCATACAGGCCACTTTCCCTGATAAACTTAGACACAAAGATCTATGCTAAGCTACTGGCTGAGCGACTGAAGCCGATGCTACCGCAGATAGCACTATCGGACCAATCGGGATTTGTGATGGGTAGATCCACCTCGCATAACCTGCGCACCCTGTTTGGGTTGCTTCATTACCTGGACCCCAAATTTCCGGCTGCAGCGGCCTTGTTAGATGCCACTAAGGCCTTTGACTCTTTGGAGTGGAAATTTTTGCTGGCGCTGTTTACCAGGATGGGATTCAGCAGACTATTTATTCAGAAAATGTGCTTCCTCTATGATCGCCCTACGGCTCGGGTGAAGGTGAATGGGCAGGTCTCGAGGCCTATACAGATTACGAGAGGGACCAGGCAAGGCAGTCCTTTATCACCGTTGCTATTTGCTATAGCCACGGAACTACTAGCGGCGAGACTGAGGCAACATCACACCCAACGCAGTGTTGGCTTCACGTCTAGGGGGCTCTTGGTGTTTCTGTACGCAGACGACATGACCATATTCATGCAGAACCCGGCCGAAAATTTCGACCCACTAATGAGAGAACTGGTGCGATATAGTGGTTTGACTGGCATAAATATTAACTGGTCTAAATCTACAATGCTACCACTGACAGATGGCACGGCCAAGTGTCACACAGAGTTCCCCATCACTTGGATAGAGGATGAGGTGAAATACCTAGGTATCCACATCAGTCGCTCGATACAAGACCTGTGGCTTTTAAATTATGGTACCGCGGTGGAATGGCTTGAGACCAAGGTGAAGAAATGGGTGACAATGCCGCTCTCCCTTACGGGACGTATCGCCATAACAAAAATGATTATACTACCAAAATTCCTGTATCTCTTCACAAACATACCCTTTGCGCTTACACTCTCCTTCTTTAAACGCATACGGGCCGCTCTTTTGGAATTGGTATGGGCGGGCAAACAGCCTAGAGTTCAGTGGAAAGTTCTGACACTGCCCTACTGTCAGGGAGGCCTAGCGGCCCCGGACTTTGAATTATATGCCTACTGCGCTCAGGCCCAGTACCTATACTACTGGCAACACCCACTCCCGTATCAGCCACATGTGGCGATCGAGAAAGACATATCGGCGCCCACCCCCTTGACCACGACGCTCTATCGCAAATTCAAACGTTCCCCGGAGGACATAGACACGGTGGAGACAGTGAGGTGGGCCTGGCAAAGTATTGCGAAGAGGGCGGATATTGCTGAACTATATGCCCCATCCATGCCGCTAGGTGGAAACCCGCTGCTGGGGCCCCTACAGGATATGGCAGTAACGGAAAGGGCGCGTAGGTGCGGGCTATCAATTGCCAGTGACCTATACGCGGACGACACGTTCCTGACGCTCGAAGATATGTGTGCCTCGGAGACCCCTACGGCTTCTGAGCTCCTCCTCTACTACCAGTTACGGGCTGCGTGTAAGGCCAGATACCCAATGTTTCCGGCGGCGCCCCCAACGCTTTCGGCGCTGGAGGACATATTAAGCAACGGCTCCTCGAGCAAGCTGATTACCCGGATCTACAAAATTACTCAAGACACGGCGCCGTGGATACGTCCTACTTCAAAATCGCAATGGGAGGCGGAGGTGGGAATAAACATAACAGAAAACTTGTCGCCCAATTACAGGCTGAGACTAATACATTTTAACTTCCTCCACAGAACGTACCGCACACCGGCGCAACTCCTCAAAATGGGGCTACTAGCTGAGGCTAACTGCTGGAGATGTGGAGAGGAGGGCGCAACCTTCTATCACCTCACATTGCTTTGCACGCCGATACAGCGGTATTGGGCGGCAATATTTACGAAACTGGGACGCATAATAGGGGAACGGCTGGATCCGGATCCACGCATGGCCCTCCTAGGTTTTGTGGCAAACATACCAAGTGCCTCAAGGAAATTAGCCGCATTGCTGCTCTTACTGGCGAAAAGGCAGATCGCACTACATTGGAAAAGGGGGACACGCCGACCACTGAGGGATGGATAAACTCGGCAATGTACTGTCGAGATCAACTGACCACATATTGCGAACTCCTTCCTCTGAGATCCCGACCTGCTGATATCTGGCAGCCCCTGACGGCGTGGCTGGCTGGAGAGGTGTTGGACGAATGATGCGACCGGAGTGGTAGGCGTGGGTCGGTGCGTGGGAGATAGACAAGTTGAATTATGGATCGAGTGCTGTACGTGTGGAGAGGATGAGGAGCTAATTGACGTTGGTGGTGGCTGAGGATGGATGGGCATGGACCGTGGGACTACGCAGAGATGATAGGAGAGGATATACGATATGAGATTTCCAGACTGCCTGCCCCCCCCTCACACCCCTCCCCCCTCCTCTTATAAGGCACTGCATACTGCTCTGGTGTTGTTGACATGTCACATTTGAGCTGATTATTTGTACATACTAATGCACATGGCGCTGTTACGTTTGGTTGCATAGTTACTACGGGAATTTCTGCTGCACTGACTGTACAAGTGTATATAAACGAGACCGCAAAAACAGGGTCTAATTGTTGATTATAATGCTGCCTGCCTCCGGGTTGTTGGCTAAATAGCGGTGTGAACACTTCAAATATTAAATAAAGGTTTTTTAAAATAAAAAAATAAATAAAAAAAGTATCAATTCGAATAGAAGAGATATTCAAAAATGGCCAAATGTTTTCCTCCCTGTCTGGAGGGCTGTTTGGAAACAATACTTGCATACAGCAAGTGACCATGGAAGAAACGCTTAGTAGATAAGCTTTTCCTGGCATCAAGCCACAACATCTGTGGTCCACTATTAGAATGTAGCTCCCGTTAGAAAGCCGCCTAAAAAATGGCTCTATTCGAGTTGCAGGTGTGCCATTCTGGTGGCATGAAAGGTTATTTGAAGTCCCCTCACAGGCCCCATGTAGGTTTATACCGTGACACAGAAGTATACCACTTAGTGACCTTTTACAATTATCACCACTAAGAAATACATTCTGTCCTTTTTCACTATAACATGTGTGTGTGTAAGGTAATTTCCATGATGACTTAATGTATTCTTTACCCAACCTTTCATACTGGCCTGCTCGTATATACTCTTGGCAGTATTTAAATTGGAAAGTAGTTATCGGAATAGTTATGATTCCGTGTATTATCCACTCAATGACAGGTCGTTCTGACATTATCAATGGTAATCTCTCAAGTTTTTCAATGCTCAGAATTGTATATTCCGCTCCTTTTTGTGCCAAGCTGATTTGACTATCAGTAAGGTTAAAGATAGAGAATAATGACGTTGTGTTGATTAAACGCCAAGGCACGTAGCCTGAACGCAGATTTTGTAACGTCCAGCCAAGCTGCACAATAGAACGTAATTGGGACTGACCATGTTGTAACATTAATAAGTCCTGTTCTATTATATCAATTGCAGATGATACAATACTGTCCAGTGAATATATTCTGGAAGACAGAGTCATTAACCCATTCCCCACAACAGAAAGTGATTTTTCCAAATTAATACGGTCAATTTCCTGTATTTTTTCTGCTGTTTCGATTTGTGTTTCTTTCCAAGCTTTGTTGTATGCCGCATATATACTGGCCGGTATGAAACGTTTTTGACGCTGTTTGCATGGTCCCATTATGAAATCACGCAAGTCAGCACCTTCTTTAAGTAAAGTCAAGTGTTGCTTAATTTCTGCCAGTGTGAACTTCTGTAGCCATTCGAGGCAGAGTTTTCCTACACTGTATGTTGTAACTATCCCTGGATGTTGTCTCTGGGAGTATCTAGGGTCTGGCCTGGTCAATTTGAACCCCTGTATTTTGTTCAGGAATCTATCTTGACAGTTATTTGTGTCTGTGGGCCAGATCAATCATTTTTTCCAATCAGGATGTGTTCTGTTTTGGTTAAAAATATGGGATACGTCTATCTCAACATCTGTAGTGCTATTACTGTCAGGTGTTGGTTTTGGAATAGACGGTTTGTTTAAGTCTTTAATTTTGGCTAGGCCAAGACAGGTTGTCTGTTGAATGGTATCATTCAAGAATATAATTTGTTCTGGGATCATGCAGGCTCTAAATAATGATTCTATACCTTGGACCTGCTAATCTTTGGTACCCCAGATGGTTTTTGTTTCAATATTATTTTTCCAAAAATCAAAACCAAATGTAGTCATTTTTTCAAAAAAAAATTCTGAATAGATTAATTTAGTGTTTGTCAGCATGGTTTTCATTCCTGTCTTATTTAACAGTTTGTAATAAAACGTTTCTGCATCACTTGTGTTAAACCCTGAGAAGTATGGGAATTTATCGAAAAATGTTTTTGAACTGCCTTTTGGTGGAGTTGCACAATGTTCCCATTGATTATAATTAAAAACATTTCTAGGTTGAGCAGATTTATGCAAATAATGGTTAGCATAGTGATTGTAGCAGTACATCTGTTCATAATTTGATGAACCCTGTAAATAATCATGTTCTGTAAATTTTGCTGACATAACTAAGTCTGACATCATATCATTAATACTTTTAAAGTCCCAATCATCAGAGAATGTGCTCGGTTTTACAAAGTCACTTAATGAAACCTTGAATTGATGTGGATACTTCAAGAGCTCGACCGGGCCATACATTTCATAATCTGTTTTGTCCCAAGCTATCCCACCGGGTATTGGATTGGCTGTGAAATTTACTGATGATAGTTCTCTTTTCTCAATGTGGGATGACTTGTGTGGCTTTAGGACCAAGTTGATGTTCTGACTTGCTGTGTCCATTGTACTACATTTTCCCTCAATGAAATGTCCCAAGCACAGTACCATGATGAGCCAAAGCAGGAGGAACAGTACACCTAACACAAGCCAAAATTCAATCCATGGAGAAATCAGATAGATTTTTTTGAGTTGATGAAAGAGTTCTTTTGCTTTGTCTTTAAAAGTCTCTGTTTCTTTTGGCTGTTCCTCAGGTTCACTTGGATCCTCTGAAAAGTCATCGAAATTGATGAAGTAGCCTGATGCAGTTCTGTCAATTGTTGGAATAGCTTCCGGGTTTTCACTTGCTTTTGGAATTTTCTTTGTTTCATTAGCATAGTCTGAGGCTACATCGTTGTAGACAGGTGTTTCTTGACGAGCTGTTGCAATTTGGGTTTTAAGAGGCGTAAGTTCCATGGCTTTGTTACATAGTCCTTGTTCATTCACTGTAGCTTTATCAAATGTGATTAGTCTCTCAGTTTGAACCTCTTGTTTTGTAGCAAACTTTGGCGTTCTGCTATTTCTTAGGAGTCCACTTGGCCTACTACTTATTATTGGCCACATGATTGTGGTTTAACCAGGTCGATGGATACAACTCGGTTCTCCTTTTTACCAGCAAGGGGCGGTAGTACAACTGATCTTGTTCCGTTGACAGCTAAGACAGGTACTGCTTTTCTGTAAGAAGGCCCAAATTCCTTCTTCACCGCGATCTTCTCTCTGACCAGATCCCCAATCTTTGGAATCCAGACAGGCCTTGCTGGGACAGGTGGTTTCTCTTCAGTGGCTGTTGGCTGTTGTTTTAGCTTTACGTTGCTCAGGTCTTTTCTTGTTTCATTTAGGTCCTGTAAAATAGCCAAACGATCTTTGATATCAAAGCATTTTTCTTCAACCACTGAAGTCTGACTATCAAGATCCTAGATATGCATTCTAGTCCCGAACAATAGTTCATACGGACTGAAACCTTTTAGAGAATTTCTTGGCAGATTGTTAAGACTATGTTGGACACTTGTTAAATGTTTGACCCACCCATCACCTGTACCTAATACCTTTGCCGTTATAGATTGCTTTATGTCTCGGTTTTTTCTTTCCACAATCCCGTTTCCCTCAGGATGGAAGGGACAAGAATACCGCAATGCAATGCCCATGCTGGTCATGGCCTCCTTATAAGCTCGAGAGCTAAAAGCAGGACCCTGGTCAGAATGTAGCATGCCAATTGCGTATATGCCGATATAGACTCGCAAATCTTTTATAACAGTTCTGGCGTCAGCCGAGCGCTGGTGTCCACATTTTAAGTGAATCTAGTCTTAAATAATATACATAGGGACGCATGTTTCCTGTTTAATCATGCGAATAGATCGCCTTATGCTTTCTATTAGGTGTTCTGGCACTATTTCGGCCGGTCGCCACTGCAATCTCTTTTGCAGTTTTCACAATTTTTTGCAAATTTGTGATTATCCACGCTCATTCCCGGCCACCAGTATTCTGATTGTAATTCTGTCAGAGATTCTTTGATCATCTGATGCCTTAGACCTAATCCCATATGTGCTTCTTGTATTAGGAAGCCTCTCCTGTTCATGTTTGGAATTACTCTATCCCCCACTCCAGGGATTCGAGCAAAAGGAACGGAGTTTGCATCGATTATGTATGTATAATTGAGTGGATAGTTCACGGGTAATGCTGCACAGTCGCCTTTTGAAGACGTTTTTACTGCCAGCACGGACTCCCCGTCTATGTATTTTTCTGAACGCTTTTTCGTGGCTACGGAAGCCGGATTAGTTGCTTCCGCTGTGGCTGTCTCAGCCAATGAATTCCCTGCAACGTGAACGCCATCACGCTGATGACTCAGTGTATGTATCACGTGAGTCTTTTGTAGTTCTTTCTGCAAAAGGACTATGTGTTCCCAAAGCGATTTTTGCTTGATTGTGGCACCTGTGTCATCTTTGTAACCGTTTTGAACTCATTTCTGCAAGTCATTATTATATGATTTGACGCAGGAATGCGAATCGCACACTATTAGTGTCAGGAATTCGCGATCGGCAATGTCGAGCGCCATTTTTAAAGCTATTAATTCAGTTTGTTTACCTGAATTATTTTTTACAGATTGTGACATTGTTACCAGTGGCATCAATTTACGTCCGCGCCACCGGCATTTGACAACCTTGCACGTAGCGTTATAAGCTTGTTTTCCCCAAACTGAGGGTTCTGCATAACTGTTTGTGTATATTACACAGGCGTAAAGTTGTATGGGCAGAATGTCATCAGGCAGAGGATATTCTTTTTCATATGTTAGATATTTCAATTTTTTCATTTCCGGGTCAAAATAGGATTTCACTTTTTCTGTAGCAAGAGAATTTTCCCATTGTATCCATTTTGGATCTAATGCCACGGTAGTTAAATTACATGGGCTTGTTAATGCCTCGAAGGCTGATTCTGCTGTTAAAACAGTAATCCGTCTGCCTTGGGCCTGGGCTTTTTCTTTTGCTACAGCTGTTTGAACCGCATTTACAACATTTCTCGCAAGACTGAATGTTTTTTCAGCTTGTGAGTACAAGTGTGATTTGTATGCTATTGGTACCGTTTCTCCCTCGTTAGAGGTCAGGTACGTGAATCCGCATCTTCCTGGGATGACTCCGATTACAAGGTTGTGTGTATTATCGCGAGTTTGCAATTTTGTTTTTGCTAACATGTCTGTTTGTAATGATCTCAAAATTTCTGTGTGTTTTTGAGTCCAATTGATTGGTTTAAAATCGGGTCTTATTAGTTCATAGAGAGGTTTAACCCTCTCGGCATAATTTAGAATGTAAGTTCTTCCGAAATTCAGGAAACCTAGTATTGATTGTAAGTTGCTCAGCGTTTTTGGTGCTTGGAGTATAGCACACTTCTCTAAGAAATTGTCTGCAAGGCTTTTGCCTTCACTTGATAATTCATATCCTAATAACAGGACAGTTAGATGGGCAATTCGTGACTTTTTAAAGTTGAATTTGTAACCCTCTGCTGCGAACCCAAGTATTATGGTGTTCACTCTTTTCAAGTGAGTATCCAAGTCATCATCTGTGAGATAGATGTCATCGACATAAGATAATGCCTCATCATCATACATTTGTAGTAACTCTGTTACCCTTGCTGAGAATAATCCTGGGCTATTCTTGAACCCCTGTGGGAGTCGACAGAAATTTTTCTGCGAGCCCATTATTGAGAAAGCGGTCAAATACCTGCTTTCAGGTGCAATGTTTTGACAAAAGAATCCATTAGAGATGTCTAATGTTGTTTTATATTTTTTGCGCACGATGTTATTCATTAGTGCTGCACTATGTGAGTTTTGTACTGCAAATGTTTTGCAACATGAGTTAAGGTGTCTGTAGTCCAAAACTAGACGATATGAATCGTCTGGCTTGGAGACAGGAAACAAAGGATTGTTCATTTGTGAGGTGCATGTTTCAATCACCCCCTGGTATTCAAGTTGATCTAAAATCTCCCTGACCTGTTTTTTAGCTTCTTGCTTAATTGGGTACTGCCTTTGTGCAGTTGGTTGACATTTTAATTGGATTTTGTAAGGAGGAGAGTCCTCATCCCATCCTACATGGTTTTTATATAATGCAGGAGCTTGGGCTACTGCCCACTTTCTTGCAAGTGTATATTTTTTATGAATTGGAATGTGATTTGAGAAGGCAGGCATAATAATTTCTTCGCCATGAGGGCACTCCCTGACAAACTCTGGTGGCCAGTCCTTTTCAGCTAAAAGGATGTCATAGCCTTTGGAAAGGTTATCCCAAAATAGACCCCTTACTTTCCTAGTCTTATCCCCTCTATACGTAGTGTTATCTCATATATTTTATGAGGTTTGCTAACTCTGCTGTCTGCAGTTTCCACTTGAATGTATTCATTCGTGTCCACTGTCTCCAGATGATTCATCAGGATCTTGCGAGCTATGGTCACTTCTGCTGCGCTGTCTAGCACTGTCTGGGTCCACTCTCCGTTTTTCAGCTGTGTCCTCAATATCCTCGGCATGTTTGACTATTTTAATGCTGGCTACCTTTTTTCTTGGAAATTGTAATTTTTTACTTTGATGAGCAGGTTCTTTGTCTTTGGACTTGACGTGCTCTTCCCTTTGTTCTGACCGTCCTCTTCTTTCCGATTTCTGCGCGGACGTCTGAAAAGATCGAGAGGGACGTGTATCAATATCTTGATATCTATCAGGTTTCTTTAGATTATCCCTATTTCTAAGGTTGTATCTTTTCTCAGAGGGCTCCCTCTGGGGAGACTTGTGTCCTTGGTCCGGAGATCTTTCTCTCCGCCGAGGAGACCTTCCTCTGGACTGGAATCTTTTTTCTTTGGGAGTGGATTGTTTATTTCCATCCCAGCTCTTTTATGGAGTGTTTAGATTATTTTTAATAAATATCTTTTCAGGATTTTCAGTTAGTTGGGGTTTTACGGGTTTCCCACCCAAACTATCTCTTCCTAGTTCTTCATAGGATTTTTCTATGATTCTGGCAAGTTCAAATGGTTGTTCTACTATATCTGTTTCTTTTAATTTCTGGCGGATCGCCACAGATGCTGCTTCCCCTTTTATGTTGGCTAATAATATAGCCGAGACCTGCTTGAAGACTTTTAGTAATTTCATAGCCAGAGTTAAAGCAGGTTCTGGACCGTATTCATTTTGAATCTGTCTTAGCACATCGGGTATTACCGCCATGGACGGAACACCATGTGTTTTTGTGTAAATGGAAGCAAATACTGTGCCCAAAGTGTCACAGTCCTCTACATGTGGTGTGATCCTCATTGGAAGATAGATAGTCAGAATTCTGTGTTTCTCAGTAGGGGTAGTATCCGGAAATACTGCCTCAATTTGAGTGATTTTTTTGTGCTAACCAGAATGGAATTTGTTCCCGTTTTATGGGTACTTTACCCAGACATGACTGTATATTCTGTGGTGTAATTTTGTTTGTGTTCCCCTGATGAGGGGTCAGCTGTGGAATGTTAACAGTTGGTTGGACTGTTGAAGTCCGCATTACATATTGGACTAATTGTCTATGTATTTTAATTATTATTTTTAGCTGGACTAAAAGTTCTGGTACAGACATTTTTTCAATGTCTGGATGTGGTGTGTAGCTGGCTAGAACCAGCCACGTTGCTCCTGGTCTACCTAGTGGACCGAGCCTGGTGATGTGATTATTATGTTTTAGGGCGCCTTTAAACCAAAGCAGGTGCTCTTGGTATTTTAATGGGATTTCCACCGCCTCAAAAGGAGTGTATTCATCTGGTGGTTCCTCTATTTTGTAATAGTGGAATTTGTGTGTGACAGCGTTTGCTGCTGGAAAGTTTATCCTTGAATAGAATACCTCTGTCTGCCGATATTCATGTGCCTCAATTACGAATATGACTGTACCACCTCTCGATGTCAGTCCATTTTCTATAAGTTTAAGAGTTATAGTTTTTCTTATGTTGACCGGAATGAGTATTGCATCCGGGTCGGACTGCAGGAGACTATTGTCATCCTCTAGGAGTCGAGCTGCTATTCTAGCTGCCTCCCTTTCTTCGTCACTTTCTGGCATTTTTACTGACAGAAAGGTTTTTGTTGCAGATCAAGTTTCAAGGAAACAAACATTAGGTGCACAATATTTTGGAACACTGTATCCTTCAACATTGAATAAACCAAAAACTATACATAGAAATCTCTTCCTACTAAGTTCCGGCGGATTTTAACCTTTGACCCACTCCAGACGTCTTTGGAGAATTTACGGGAGAAAGGGTCTGTGTGAAAAAGCACGACTGAGTTACTCTAACGTCTTGCGTTAGATTTATCGCCTTACCAAACATTGGGCGCCATGTAGTGTAGTTCCTATAGTCCCAATAGGCTCTGCGCATTGGAATAATATATTCAGCAGTGTAGACGTAGGACTGAGGTTAACTAGGTCTCTACTGACTATATTAGACTTAAGTTTTTGCCAGCTAGCTCAGAGGTCACTAGAAACTTTCTCGAATAAGCGAGGAGGAGTTTAACCTCCCTGGATAGACAAGAAGGGATTAGCTTCTGACAACCATAAAACATGACAACTTTGCTCTCCCTGATTAAGAGTATATCTCTAGAGTCATGTGAAAACAAAAGACAGCTATTTCACTCAGCCAAATGTGCGTACTTAGTTTCACCAGATTGCAGAGAAAAGAGAGACGGGCGTTTTCAATAAAACGTGTTATTTATTGAGCAGTCTTCTTCCTCATACAAGAGAAAGGAATTGCCACGATTGTAATGCTCATGGTAAAGTAAAGTGCGTACAGTAAAAGCAGGATTATAAAATAATACTGTAAAAGCATTGATATGGTTTCTTAGCCATATGATACTTTAAAATAGATAAAATATATACATACATATATACATTGACTAATCGTACTCAACTGGTGCTTCTAAATACGCCTACCCCGGTGTACCTGACCTAAGCCTAATACGTGGGAGGGAGTAAGTAAGTAGTAGTTTAAGTTAAGTTTGTTTTGCTCGCATGGTGGATTCTGGTGTACGAAGCGAGAACAACTTTTCTAGGCAGTGAGTACTGTAAATATTACATTGGTCACTTAGCATAATATGGGGGAGTCTGGTGTATGAGCATTTGCGAAGTGGTGTGAGCACCGCCCGCCACAATGCTGGAAATGGGGGATGCCACCGCTATGGTGGCAGTGGCTTCCTGATTGCAGGTGCGGGACTTGCGCACCCCTGGCGGACGGTCCAGCATACCGTTACGGTGGCGGAAGGACTTTGTCCACCCGCCATCGTAATAAACCCCTTAGTTTCAGAAAGAATTAAGAACATGGGACCGTCTTGTATGCTCCCACGAGCTGCAAGTAGGGTAGGACATGGGGGCTGGAGGGGGGTCCAAAATCCAGGTTGGTCGCTATCCCGGCACCTTCATCAATTAATCAAACATTTGTAAAGCGCAGCACATCGCCCACGAGGGTCTTGAGACGCTGCAGCTTTTTGCTGCTGCGTGGAGGTTCATCAGGGGTGTGGGTGCATCCGGGGTCCAGGGCTCGGAGGTCAGAGGCGACGTACTTTGGTGGGTGGATTGCCAGGGGTCCTGGCGCTGGGTGCGGTCCAGCCCCGGAGGGAGGGGCACTAGGAAAAATGGGTGGCAGGCACAAAACAAGGGAAAAGTAAAAAACAAGGGAAAAGCAAGAGAAAGCATTCAGAACACCAGGGGAAACGGAAGGAGAAAGCAGAAAAAACGAGGCAAAAAAAATGGAAAAAACTATTTAGAAAAACACGGGAAAAGGAAGGAGAACGCAGTAAAAACAAGGCAAAAAACAGAAGGAAACTCTAAAAAAAAACAGGGGAAGAGGAAGAAGAAATAAATAAAATGAGAGAGAAGCAGGACAGAGCAGTCAGAGAAACGGGACAAAGGAATAGGATAGCAGTAAATGCAGCAGCATGGAAGAACGGGCCTAATTGCCTCCCGCCATTATATGTTTTAGTCCTCAATATAGCGAATAAACAAGTGGACCCACCTTACGGAGTCATTTCTCTGATTCCGGGGACATATCCAGTGACATTTACTACCTGCTGGGAGCAAGGGATAAATCTAATTAGGGAACAATAACAAATGACAACCCATTAGAATCAAAAGAAGCATAAAGTAAAAAGCTTATACATAACCCTTGGGTCACAATGTAATATACAATTGTAATTAATTGCAAACGAAGCACCTGTTTATTAGCCGGGAAAATCTTCCAGTTTCTTAGGCTGTCTCACCCACCTTCTGCGTCTGCCAGTTACTTCCAGGTTGTTTTTGAATCCTCCTCCACCTGCTCCAGACACACCGCCCTTCTATATCTTCCAGTTACGTCCAGATAATTTTCTTCTTTCCTCCACCTGCTCCAGACACACATACCTTCACATCTTCTTTCACAGTGAGCACATTCTCATTGGGTCCGATTTACAGAACTAACTTAAGACAAAATCCTAAACTTACTACTTTTGGTATTCACAGAAGTTAGGATTTTGTCTTAAGTCTGTCTTAAGTCTGTCTTAAATCTGTCTTAAGTTTGTCTTAAGTCTGTCTTAATTCTGTCTTAAGACAAACTTAAGACAAAATCCTAACTTCTGTGAATACCAAAAGTAGTAAGTTTAGGATTTTGTCTTAAGTTATTTCTGTGAATCGGGCCCATCACCCTCATTCTCCATACTTCTTCCTCTTTCTCTCCATTCATCCATCTCAGCTTCGAGTCAACAAAAATCCTTCATCCTTCATTTTCCACTATTTCTGACTAACCTACTCAGATGCTATGTGTTTCCATCACTCAGTGAAGCAGAATTACAAAAAACGTTTTCTACTCACAATGGCTCTGAACTCCCCCCCCCACACTTTTTTACCTGCCTTCCACATTTGACTCTTACCATCTGTCCAGCTTCTAAGTTCGTACTCTTGGTTCTATTCTTCTTCTTTAACAACTCTTTGCACATAACCACTTCTCCCTTGGTACTCCTTCTCACTTGTTCAGATGACCCCTCCACATGTCTCGATTCAGTCATTCTTCTTTGATTATCCTTATCAAAAAGCATCCTTCCTCTTATAATGGCCAAAGGACTCAATTCTGTCACTTCTTTGCCACATCAGCTTCCTTACTTCATTATCCCAATTTATTTGACTATTCCTTGCCAGCTGGATCACACCTTTTATCACACGATTGAACCCTTCAACTCCTCCATTAGCTTTGGGATGGTAAACTAATGAGCTTTTGTGTTTTATACTATTGCTTTCCAAATATTTCCTAACCTTGCTTGACTTGAACTGTGGTCTATTACCACCCCCCAAGCCCTTTGCTAACCCATTCTGCAAGACTATTGTCCAACAATTCTGCCACCTCTGCAGCAGTGGCACAATTCCTTACAATTCACACATTTCAGTTCTCTGTTATTCTCTTATATTGGTCTAATTCAGAGTACAATAGGCAGACTGACACCAGATCCTTACTAACCTTTAACAGTGCAATGACAGTGTGATGGCGCCATGGTACACTTTAAGAGTCAAATGGGCAGACTGACACCAGGTCCTTACTAACCTTTAACAGTATAATGACAGAACAATGCTACCTTGGTACACTTCTTCTTTAAGAGTACAATGGGCCGAGTGATACCAGATCCTTTCTAACCTTTAACAGTACAATAACAAAAGGGCGCTACCTTGGCACACTTCTTCATTAAGTGTACAATGGGCAGAGTGGCACCAGATCCTTACTAACCTTTGACAGTACAATGACGGGGTGATGCCACCATCGTGCTGTCCTATACAGAGACGTTTCAAGACATGGGCAAAGTAGACAATTGCACAGCCCAGAGCCCCCACCTTTCTAAGGGTCCCCTTTTAAAAGTTTATCCGTAGCTCACTTCTGTGTATTTATGTATCTCAACCTTCAATAAATAATGCAATACTGTTCGGCACATAGGGCTTGAATTGGCGGAAAATAGGTAATAAACTTCAAAGTTGAGCCTGACAGGGGCCTCCAAAATAAATGTCCTGCCCGGGTCCCCCCAAGCCCTTACATTTCACGCTTGTCCTACCCCACTACAAAGGACGGGGTGACACCATCTCCTCTGTGCCCTGCATCCCACTTAGACTGCCAAAGGCTTTCATTTGAATCAATGACAAGCTCTTCCATCAGGCTTTCTCTAATCCCAATTTTATAATCATAAAGCAGAGTCCTTTTGACTGTTTTATCACAAATCAATTCCCACTGCGATGCCTATGGACGAAGGAGCGAGTACAAAGTTAATCTTGGGTCAATGAATGGACCTTTTGCCATTGGATTCTAAATTTCATAAGCTTAATCTTTTCTTGATTTAATATGTTTCTCTGTGGAGATACTGCTGTGCCAGGAATGAAAGCCAATGAAACCTCTTACATTCTGCAAGGTCATAATCATTGACAAATGTCATTAGTCAATCCCATAGTTACAAACTTTGCTATAATCGTCCATGAAAAATGAGAATGAAATGTATTCACCCACACAAAGTGGAGGCTAAATCCTGCAAAGATAAACAGAATTGCCTAACTACACCTTACAATGAAAGCCAAGCAAGCAAAAAATCTTCTACTTTGCAAGTAAAACAAGCAGTGGCCACACCAATAGGTCCTGTCTTTAATTAGCTGAGCTATTGAATACCAGTGCTTAAATAAAGCATCAAGATGCATGTGCATCCTGGAATGCTAGAGGGAACCCCATTTCAATATGGTTGCCATGCATCATGACGCATGCACAAGCAAAGCTCATGATGCCTAATAATGAGTGTACGCATGTACAGCATGATGCAGGAGTTGTGATTAATGTGTGTGCATAGATCATAATGCAGCAACCACTTCGAATTTTTTAACTTTACCATTGTCAGATGATCATTTTGGGGGAGTAAATGGAAAAAGAATAAAATGGTCATGATGGGTGGGACTGGGGTAAAAAGGCAGAGTGGGCAGGGATGGGGCGAGGACACTAGGGGCCAGCTGTATGAAAGACCACAATAGTAGATTCCTAAATAGCGATTTTTAACGAATCGCTATTTACGAATCGCAAACCACAATGTAGTTAAAAACACTATTAAATAGCAATTCCTTAAAAATCGCTATCCCGAATACCAAATCACAAATACCGATTCGGTATTTGCGAAGTTGCTATTTCAAATATTCGCAAATTAGAGAATCTGCTATCCTGGTGCATTTTGATGACATCACATTCAGGAAGTTACCCCACCCATGCTGTTTCTGAGTTCCTGGGGCTTTGGGAGAGGCAGAGAGCAGGAGCACACATCCAGGAGCTGTACAGGAGTGCTCTGGCAGACATCAACTGACAGGATGGACACACAGGCGAAGGGAAAGGAGGTTGCAGAAAGCAAAAGAAAGCACACATTTAGCGAAAAGGAGTTGGAGGTCCTCAAAGAGGAAGTAGTGAAGACCCATGAGTTACTACTTGGCAATAAATCACTGCATGTTCCTGAATCGCAGAAAAGGAAGATTTGGCAGGAAATACAAGCCAGGGTCAATTTAATTGGGGTCACACAACGCTCTATCGATGACCTAAAGAAGCGCTGGCATGGCTTGTGCTCCAGGGTGAAGGACATGGTTGCAGACAGGCTGAAGGAAGCCAAAAAAACAGATGGAGGACCATCCACAGTGCCAGCAACAACACCCCTGGAGGACATGGTGGAGTCCACCTTCCAGCTTGAGAGCATAAATGGCATAGGAGAAGTGGACAACTCAGCTGGAGACAACACCAGACGAGGTAAGATGCAGGCTCAGTTTGTCCTGAACCCTCACCCTCCCAAATCCCCAATCCCCAATAGCACATGAGCA
The DNA here is from genome assembly GCF_964261635.1 of Lissotriton helveticus. Classification (NCBI taxonomy): domain Eukaryota; kingdom Metazoa; phylum Chordata; class Amphibia; order Caudata; family Salamandridae; genus Lissotriton; species Lissotriton helveticus. Next base: position 1,159,417,820 of record NC_136072.1, on the reverse strand, counting down.
AGTTAGATTTCCACTCCAGCCCACATTTTGTTAACAACCAGCAATGCATCATGGGAAATGTGGTCCCAAACATCATATAGCAAAGCAGTGACACAGGTGAACACAATCACAGGGGAATTACACCAGTCAATAACCAAGCGGAGAACAGTTAGTGTGAATACCAAGTCATGTCAATTTAATGTCATATAATTTATTTAAGGAAACACAGTAAATGGTCCTCTTGTATCCACAGGCGAACCTGCGCCACAGGCAAAAGTAAAAGAGACAGATGAGGGACCTGGGCAACAACATGCAGGGGAGGAAGAGTCACAGATGGGCACAGATAGCACACCTACACCAAGACCTAGGAGGTACACTGTGGAAACACTACAGGAGATGGAGGGAGGATTGGAAGAGGCACAGGAAGATCCACAGACCATGCCCGAAGATCCAGCATAGTCTCCAAACCAACAGTCTCCTGTACGGCATAGTCACACGAGTGGTCTCCGACGCTGACCAAGGCCACAACGTATTGCTGAGCAGCGTGAGGGATCGAGTGTCTTTGTGGGTCTTGAGGGCACCATGGTCAAGGTACAGCGGCTGCAAATGAAAACAATGAAGTTAATGCAACAGCAGCTTGTGTCCCTGAATAAGAACATGTGCGACATCAAGGAGGGCATTACTGATTTAAACACAACAGTTGCAGAGGGTCAGAGGGCCAATGCAGAGTGCATGAAGGACATGACTGTGGCAGTACAGCAGTTATGCACCACCATTCAGAGGGAACATGGCTCAAGGCGCTGTAAAAAACAATGCATGGAAGGGTGCACGAAGGCAGTCAACCGCCTATGCAATGCTACAGCTGTCCTGAGCAGACGCACAGTTGCCATGCAGGTGGAAATGGCCCACTGCATTCAGGAAGTTGCAAGGGGGTTGGTGCAGGTCACCAGTGCCGTTGAACTGCTCCAGACAGCCAACATTGCTGCCACAGTGGCTGGGGATGGTAGGGACAGTGAGGAGGTCACCAGCCGCAGCAGCATCACTCCACCTGTCGCTGAGCCCAGGCAGCGGAGTGCAAGGCAAGGGACAGCAGCAGAACACTCATCAAGGGAGGGCAGTGTGAACACTGACCGTAGCAGTGCTGTGCATGGGTGCAGGAAATAAGTCCAGGCTGTGGCTGACATTTGCTGATGGGTGAGGTAACCCATGTGAGACAGTGAAAGGGTTGTCAATGTGCATACAGTGTTGACATGCCATAAAGTGCATCACAAGGCACACAGAGGCCATGATTGTGAGGCTGTGTGCACACATATTGCCTGATTTAAGGACAATAAAACACCGTTATTCAAAAATAATTTTCAGCTTTGTGTCATTACTCACTTAGAAATAGTTGCGTGTGATCTCATCACGTCTGTGACTCCTATCGGTAGCACCTACACCACTTGCTGCTCTGTGATGTGGCCGTGGGCATTTCTCATCCTCTGAGTCCGAATCTGTGATTTCAACTGGGGTTCCCTTCTTTGTGGCCAGGTTGTGTAGCACGGTACAGGCTTCAATGATTTTGCAGCATATCTCAGGCGGTACTGCCATGCACCTCCACTTTTGTGGAGGAAGCGGAACCTGCTCTTCAGCAGTCCAAATGTCCGCTTCACCACATTCCACATAGACTTATGGGCAGCATTGAATCTCCTCTCACTTGGGGTAGATGGGTTGAGAAATGGGGTGAGTATGAATGAACGCACTGCACATGTGCTGTCACCTAAGTGGGAAAGGATGAAACATCAATCACAGGCCACTACAGATACATCTAAGGTGTACAACAGAGTGTGTCACATGCATTTACCTAGCAGGTATCTTTCTACGAATTCTCCCCTAGTCAGACGTGTGTAGATTCCACTATGCCTGAAGATGTAAGAGTCATGCGTACTTCCTGGAAATTCTGCAACTATATCAGTGATGAAATGTGACACATTATAAATGACCTGGACGTTGATGGAATGATAGGATTTTCTGTTTCGATAAACATACTCTGTAACAGAGGGGGGTCAGATTGCAATATGTGTCCCATCAATGCATCCAGTGACATGTGGGAATTGAGCCATCTGACAGAAATCCATTATGGTCTTATGCATTTCCTGTAGCCTGGTGGGAAACCGGATGTATTGGTACATTCATTGAAGCATGGCATCCAGGAAGGTGTTGAGGAAGCGTGACAGGCAACTTTGTGAGTCTCCTCCTGCTACAGCTATCACCCCCTGGTAACCACCTGATGCAAGTAGGTGCAGTGAACACAGGACCTGCACATGTGTTGGAATTGCGTGTGTTCTGCGTGTCTGATGCTCCAGGATTGGATGCAGGTCACATATCAGGTCTAGGATGGTATTGGAGTCAAGCCTGTACCTATCATGTATTTCTCCTTCTGTCAGTGGGAGCAGGGTAATGCACACTTTGTATATACGTTCCTGTTGCCTCTTCATCCTCGGTGGTAATTGCGATTTTTTAAACATTACTAAGCAAATTTTTATGAGCAAATTCGTAAATATAGAGTCGCAATTTGGGACTCGGTAGTTCATATTCGTAATATAAGGATTCGCAGAAGGGTTGAGCTAGTTTTTTGCGAATCATTATTTTGTGAGTGGGATTTTTCTTCTCTATACTGCACAATGCTACTTTGCACACACAAACACTGAAATTCTGCGATTTTCAGCGTTTGCGATCGCAATTTAGCTTGCTACATCTGGCTCTAGATCCTTACTAACCAATAACAGTACAATGACAGAGCGATGCCACTGTGATAAACCTCTTTAAGAGTACAACGGGCAGAGTGGCACCAGATCCTTACTAATACTTAACAGTAGGGCTCCTTCCTGGCACCTGGATCTGAAAGAAAAGGCCGGGCACAGGAGGTATTATCTTACCGAACAGTAAATGCAATATGAATGTAAGAGAAGTTTGGGACTTGAAGTAGTGCTAATTTGATGAAACACCTGACTGATAGGTAACTGATTCTGATCAAGGACATGACTGTATGAAAGGGAAAGCCTTGGAACCTTGATGGGAACCTGAAGGTTGTTTGTGTGATCTCAAATGAGATGAAAATGAAAGGAGCAAAGATTCGCGCTGTACAAATGTTATGGTGAGATAGTAGTAGTAAGAATGCCCCCCTTTGATAATTGGTATAATAGAAGTAAAACCTCAGGAATGTTATGTCAAGTATCATGGTGATATTCTTTGAACTGTGATTTGATGTCGGGGAAAAATAGTGGAGTAATCGTGATTATATATTTCTTCACACTTTTTTTTAAATTATTTGTTGTGAATCTTTGAGGGACATTGGCTAAGTTTTGTCCTGAAGAAGGTGGCAACACATCATAAACTCCACTGAATCGTGTCAACATATTTTTTAGATGCAGGATTTGCCTGACACTGTGATATGGTAGATGATTACATTTGTTAAGCACTACTTATTACTTTTAATGAACATAGCAGACCAGCACCACTTTATTTCCTTTGCTTCAATTTATTTGTGACTAGGATATTTTAATTGGTATTAAACTCTTACGTCATATTGTGGGGAGGGGGCCAATGCATGTATAGTAGAGACAAAGTATTGAGTAGCCTCTCCTGGATGCAACTTCCGCCTCCTTTACATACAAAAGAATAAAGCATGGATTTACTACTGTATGCTTATGTATAAGAGCATATTTTAACCCCTGTGGGGAAACTAATAAAAACTCTGTGCAATCTTGTTATTGATGTTGTACGAATTAATGGTTGCAAACTTTTGTGGTATGATAGAAGATTGCGGATTGTTTGTTGAAATATCTATAGGTGGTTTATTAGTTTCCTTCCCCAAAAGGGCAAATTTATTTTACTGTTAACACAGTGCTAAATCCCCTTGGTTTGTGGGCCCCCTCTCTCTTGTCTAGTAGACTTGTTACAGCATGCTGATTGGCAAGAACAAGGGGGTGAACAATGGACAGTTGATGAAGGCGGGGTATCATTTTCTGAGAGTAATGCAGAAGGACAGGGGAAATAATGTAGTAGGTTGGCGGGTGAGGGAGAAGGGGGAATGTGAACACATGTACTCCCATGGAGTGTTGAAAGTAAATTAAGAAAAAAGTTCCTTCAACTAAAAGGTGGAAGGAGACAACTCATCTAGTCAAAACAATGTGAGTCTGAAATGCTCCGGGCACAGAAAACCACAGAACCAAGAACAAACCTTCCCTGCCTGCGCTGGCAACGCGAGGCTGCACCATATCCTTGGTAATATGCTGTAGCCTAGCGTTTCCGAAGTGGCGAAGAAAGGCGTTAAGCCCAGGTGGCTAACACCTCTCTTTGCCACTTTATTGCTAATATGCCCTGTAGTTCGCAAATTGTGACCCATTTGGTATGGCAGCCATCAAAGGGACAATGGCCTTTTGAGGTCAGTAGGTCACTTGCTTAAATAAACCATTTTTTAATGCAACGCGTTTTCCTCAGTGGAAAATGGGATGTGTTTAAAAAAAATGCAAACATTTTTTAAGAGTAGGTAGTATTCTTTGGGACCACTCTCTACTCTTAAAAATATTGTATTCAACTTTCTGAAAGGGGAATATCTTATCACTACTGTTCAGTAGTTGATAAAAGAATAATATTTTGTGACCTGAATTGATTTGCAAAAATATTAATACATATCATAGCGAATAGGTATTTGGAAAGGGTACCCTAAACACGCCCCATCCCAATATTAATCTGGACTTTGGTCTCAAATCTAAATTGCGATTCGGTAACGTGCTACTCTATTGCAATTTGTGGTTTATACATGCCCTTTTGGTGTCGGAAACGGCCAGATTCTTCAAATCGAGCCCTTTGCAACTGAAAAAAGGCTTTAGTAAATCTGGCTCTTAATCTCTCTGTGTCTCGAACCTAACCTCTGCTTTACATAACTTGTATTTAAGTCAGAGCCTCATGTCCTTCCATCAATGTGACCATGATGCACAAATATATCTCAAAACATTGACAAGTCCACGCGAGGATCCTACCTGGAAAGTCTCCAGAAGTGGATGTCAAAAAACCTCCTTTCTTACTTCTTACAAAATGGAATTCCTCCTCTTCTTTAAAAATGCAAACTTCATGCATCCATACACAAGTCACTGAAATTTGACAATTTCTCTCCCCCAATCTATTCCTCATAAACTCTATTTCCTGCCCCTTCTGACTTTCTCTTGCTGCATCCTTCAAGAAGGTTAAACACCTGAAAATAGCTGTTCATCCTCTAGTTGTTCCAGACTTGACTTTGTGATTGCAATCATAGTTGGTGTTTGACAAATAGCTTGTTTACCTCTCAATGCAAATTGTGACCGGCGGTGCCGGGGTCTCAAGATTGAGACAGGTGGGGGCTGCCAAAATGCCCAACTTCACTAACACCAAGTTTATGTCGCTGAGGTGTCCTGTGGGTCTATCATTCATGTTTTGTGTTCTCAAGGACTGACCAGGTGTACGACAGCAGTCAGCTGTGCCATGTGTGGAGAGGTTGACATGCAGTGTTTGGTGGATATGATGCTGAGATATTTGTTGGCGCTTCTGCCTACTGCACTCTCTAATGACGCTTGAGGTTGCGTCTCCTGGATATGTTTGCTTTTCTCTTTGTTCCTCCAGCTCCTTTCCTCATCAGTAGTTTGCTCAGGTGCACTTGCATGCTCTCCTTCTGATGTGCTGTTATTCTAAGTTTAAACTGAATAACAACAGGGGGTTAAACTCCTGACAAATTATAACAACGAACAAATGCCAGTGCTGAGTCTATTTCACCGCCAACTTAGTTTCAATTATGTGGTCACACAACTTAATTGCTGGGATCACCATTACATTTCCATTATTATTCATTATTAGCCGGGTCAGGTGGCTCAGTGGACTAATGTGTCTACTGCTGGGGCTTGTGTTCGACCTCATGGTCACTGGTTCAAATCCCGGTGGGTCCACTCAGCCTTTCATCCATCTGAGTTCGATAAAATGAGTACCATTGAGTTGGGTAACAACAAACATCTGTTATTCAGTGCCAAGATACCCGTAGAGGTGAACGTGCGCTTTACAAATACACATGTTATTCATAGGAACCATTACATACTTACAACTGTTATTGACAGAGGAGCAACATCACAAAGAAACAAATCACTTAACAAACATGTCCTGTCCCACCTCAGATGAACATCGATAGATAGGGCCTCATTGCGATGTCTGTTGGGCCGCACATGACAGGCCGTTGGTGGGGTTGAACCTACAGACAGCCCTTCAGTCTGATCGCCGCATTATGATGCAGGTGGTCGGGCCACATGTGGTCGGAGGATAGACCGCCACCTCCGACAGGACTGGAGATCCTGACGTGGCAGTGGTCAGATATGTAATTCCTGAGTGGCGGTGGCAAGGCAGGCACAGCCTTCGCGATTGAGATATCCCTTTCTGACAGCCTGTTCTTGGTGTTCTGACTGCCATAGACAGGCTGTCGGAAAGGAATTTTGAAAACCCCAAACAGGGCCCCATCTCTCGTGGGTCACTGTTAAATGGGCCTTGGGCACATGTAGTGTCCCCATGCACATCCATTCACCGCATGCCATACTCCACATGCTCCTTTACACTGCGACTTGTGCTGTTGGCCTTTTCCCAAGCCACAGCATAATCCGGCATGTAAATGAGCACTTTGCAACTGCCAGCCCGGCAGTTGAATCCTAATTTGGCGGTCGGACTGCCGCCTGTCTGTCCGGCAGTCTCCTGACCACCATGATAGCGGGTGGTGGTCTGTCCTCCAATACCGTAATCAGCCCCATAATCACAATAGAAAATCGTTAGACACAGTATCGGATTACACAATCAAAACATGTATAATTGCTCGCTTTATCTTTAAATGAGGGAGGGAATTTTAAACTTCAGTCAAGTACGACTCGATCTTTCATGTGCATCACTTCTGTGGTAAAGTAATTCAACAGGATTTGGAATTGTAGTGCTATATCCTCTCCTGCACACCACCGGTCATTAGTTGCCGTCTTGTTTTTGTGTCATGCTGATCTTCAACGCAGGAACACTCCTTTGATCATTCACAACTTGATTTAAAATGCGGATTAGAAATAAAGTGGATTAAAAAAAAAACAGACAATAGGGAACGCACACATAGGATGCCATTCTTGCTATTTATTTCTTCTAGAGTTCTGAGTCCTGAAGAGAACCCCGATGTGAAGTTGGGTTTGAAACGCAGCAGCAGCTTTAGTTAACTAGGGAGTGTGTCCACAGAAAATGAAATGTATAGACATACAGTAAATTGTACATGGAAATAATTAAATCCTAATATCCTTGCTGTAAGCATTTAAGTAATTAAAAGATTTGGGTGCCACCCCTAAGTTAATAGCCATAAAATACAGGGGCTTGTTAAGGGTAGTTGGGTTAGTACCACTTGGTTGCTGTTAAATTCAGTACTAGGATATGCACTGATACATGTTTTGATTGTGTGTCCTGCTATTGTGTCTAATAATTTACTGTCGTGATTATGTATCGATGTTAATTTCTACAACCCTCTTTCTGCACCTCTCTTGCCTCTTTCTGCACCGCTGTTCCCTCTTTTTGCACCTTCCTTGCCTGTTTCTGCACCTCTTTTGTGTCTTTCTATATCTCTGTTGCTTCTTTCTGCCCTTCTCTTACCTCTTTCTGCACACTTCGTGCCTCTTTCAGCACCTCTGTTGCTTCTTTCTGCACTTCTCTTCCTTCTTTCTGCACCCCTCCTGCCTCTTTCTGTATCCCTCTTGCCTCTGTACACCTCTCATACCTCTTTCTGCACCCCTCTTGCCTCTTTTTGCACCTCTGTTGGTTGTTTCTGCGCTGGTCTTGCTTCTTTCTGCACCTCTTTTGCAAATTTGTGCATCCCTCTAGCCTCTTTCTGCACCTCTCTTCCCTATTTCGCCACCTCTCTTGCTTCTTTCTGAACTTCTCTTTTGTAAGTCTGCACTACCCTTGCTTTATTCTGCACCTCTCTTGCAAATGTATGTATCCACCTTACCTCTTTATGCACCCCTGTGGCCTCTTTCTGCACCTTTCTTGCCTGTTTCTGCATCTCTCTTGCCTCTTTTGGCACATCTGTTGCTTCTTTCTACACTTCTCTTGCCTCTTTCTGCCTGCACCCCTCTCACCTCTTTCAGCACCTCTGTTGCTTCTTTCTTCATTTCTCTTGCTTCTTTCTGCACCCCTCTTTACTCTTTCTGTACCCCTTTTGCCTCTTCGTGCACCTCTCCCTGCTCCTTCTGTACCTCTTGTGCCCTTTTCTGTACTTTTCTGTACCCTTTTGCCTCTTTGTGCACCTCTCCTGACTCATTCTGCGCCTCTCTTGACTTTTTCGCACGCTTCTTACCTCTTTTGCTTCTTTCTGTACTTTTCTTGCTTCTTTCTATACCCCTCTTGCCTCTTTCTGCATCTCTGTTGGTTCTTTCTGCACTACTCTTGCTTCTTTCTATACCTCTGCTGTACATTTTGGCACACCTATTCCCTCTTTCTGTACCCTTCTTCCCTTTTTTGCACATCTCATTACTCTTTCTGCACATCTATTGCCTCTTTCTGAACATCTCTTGGTTCTTTCTTCACTGTTCTTGCCTCTTTCTGCAACTCATTTGCTTATTTCTGCACTTCTCTCTCATCTTTCTGTATCCCTTTTGTCTCTTTCTGCACATCTCTTGCTTCTGTGTGCAATGCTCTAGCTTCTTTCTGCATTTCTCTTGCCTCTTTCTGCAATTCTGCACCCATGTTACCTCTGACTGCACCACTTTTGTCTGTTTCTGCAACTCTCTTGCCTCTTTGTGCAGTTCTTCTGCTTCCTTCTGCACGTCTGTTTCCTCATTCTTCACCTCTCTTACCTCTTTCTGCACCCCTCTTGCTTGCTTTTGTACCTCCGTTGGTTCTTTCTGAACTGCTCTTGCTTCTTTCTGCATCTCGTTTGCAAATTCTACATCCCTCTTGCCTTTTTAAGTACCCCTCATCCCCTTTTCTCAACTTTTCTTGCTTCTTTCAGCACTTCTCATGCTTCTTTCTGTACTGCTCTTGCTTCTTTCTGCACCTCTCTTGCAAATCTTTGCACCCCTCTTGTCTATTTCTGCACCCCTCTTCCTACTTTCTGAACCACTCTTGCCTCTATCTGCACCCCTTTCCTCTTTCTGCACCTCTTTTGCCTGTTTCTGCAACCTTCCTGACTCTCTCTGCAGTTCTCTTGCCTCCTTCTGCACCTCTGTTGCTTCTTTTAGTACTTCTTTTGCCTATTTCTGCACCTTACTTGCTTCTTTTTGCACCCATGTTGTCTCTTTCTGCACTCTTCTTCCCGCTTTCTGCACCTCTCTTGTTTCTTTTTGTACCCTTCTTCCCATTTTTGCATTACTCTTGCCTCTTTCTGCAGTTCTCTTACCATGTTCTGACCCTCTTTTGCCTCTTTCTGCACCTCACTTGCCTCTGTGCACTTTTCTTGCTTCTTTCTACAACTCTGTTGCCTTTTTAAGCAATTCTCTTGCCTCTTTCTGTACTTCTCTTGCTTGTTTCTGCACTTCTCTTGCGTCTTTCTGCACCTCTGTTCCTCCTTTCTGCCCATTTCTCGCTTCTTTCTGTACCCCTCTTCCCAATTTCTCCATCTCCCTAGCTTCTTTCTGCACTTCTCTTGCTTCTTTTTACCCCTCTCTTGTGAATTTCTGCACCCCTCATGCCTCTGTGTGCACATCTCTTGCTCTCTCTGCTCCTCTCTTGCCTCTTTTTGCACCCCTCTTGCCTCTTTCTGCATCTCTTTTGCTTTTTTCTTCATCCCTGTTGCCTCTTTCTGCATCCCTCTTCCCTATTTCTCCACCTCTCTTTCTTCTTTCTTTACTTCTCTTGGTTCTTTCCGCACTGCTCTTGCTTCTTTCTGCACTGCTCTTGCCTCTTTCTGCAATTCTCTTGCAAATTCCTGCACCCATCTCATCTCTTTCTGCATCCCTCTTCCCACATTCTGCACCTCTCTTGCCTCTGTCTGTACCACTGTTCTACCTTTCTGCACCTCTTTTGCCTGTTTCTGCAACTGTCTTGTCTCTTTCTGTAGTTCTCTTGCCTCCTTCTGCACCTCACTTGTTTCTTTCTACAACCCTGTTGTCTCCTTCTGCACTTGTCTTCCCTCTTTCTGAACCTCTCATGCTTCTTTCTGCACCTATCTTGCCTCTTTCTGCACTTCTCTTGTAAATTTCTGCGCCTCTCTTGTGTCTTTCTGCTCCTCTCTTAGCTCTTTCTGCACCCCTTGCCTCTTTCTGCACGTCTTTTGCATTTTTCTGTCCTGCACTTGCCTCTTTCTGCACCCCTTTTGCCTCTTTCTGCACCCCTCTTGGCTCTTTCTGCACCTCTGTTAGTTCTTTCTGTACCTCTCTTGCATCTGTGTGCTCTCCTATTCCCTCTTTGTATACCTCGTTTGCTTCTTTCTGCACTGCTCTTGCGTCTTTCTGCACCTCTCTTGCAAATTGCTGTACCCCTTTTGTCTATTTCTGCACCCCTCTTTCCACTGTCTGCACCTCTCTTGCCTCTGTCTGCACCCTGATCCTTCTTTCTGTACCTCTTTTGCCTGTTTCTGCAACTGTCTTGCCTATTTCTGCAATTCTCTTGCTTCCTTCTGTACCCCTGTTGCTTCTCTCTGCACTTTTGCCTCTTTCTGCACTGCTCTTGCTTCTTTCTGCACCTCTCTTGCAAATTCCTGCACCCATCTTGTCTCTTTATGTACCATGTTTGCTTTTTTCTTTATCGCTCTTGCCTCTTTCTGCACCCCTATTTATTTACCTCTCTTGCTTTTTTCTGCACTTCTCTTGCTTCTTTCTGCACTGCTGTTGCTTCTTTGTGCACCTCTCTTGCAAATTCCTGCACCCATCTTGTCTATTTCTGCACCCCTCCTCCCACTTTCTGCACCTCTCTTGCCTCTGTCGGCACCGCTGTTCTCTCTTTCTGCACCTCTTTAGCCTGTTTCTGCAACTGACTTGCCTCTTTATGTAGTTCTCTTGCCTCCTTCTGCACCTCACTTGCTTCTTTCTACAACCTTGTTGTCCCCTTCTGCACTTGTCTTCCCTCTTTCTGGACGTCTCTTGCTCCTTTCTGCACCTCTCTTGCTTCTTTATGGACCTCTCCTGCCTCTTTCTGCACCTCTCTTGCAAATGTATGCACCTCTCTTGTCTCTTTCTGCTACTCGCTTAGCTCTTTCTCCACCCCTTGCCTCTTTCTGAACCTCTTTTGCATTTTTTTCTGTACTGCACTTGCCTCTTTCTGCACCCCTCTTGCCTCTTTCTGCACCTCTGTTGGTTCTTTCTGTACCTCTCTTGCCTCTGTGTGCTCACCTATTCCCTCTTTCTACACGTCTCTTTCCTCTTTCTGCACTGCTCTTGTGTCTTTCTGTACCTCTCTTGCAAATTTCTGCACCCCTTTGTCTCTTTCTGCACCCCTCTTTCCACTGTCTGCACCTCTCTTACCTCTGTCTGCACCACTGTTTCTTCTTTCAGCACATCTTTTGCCTGTTTCTGCAACTGTCTTGCCTCTTTCTGCAGTTCTCTTGCCACCTTCTGTACCTCTGTTGCTTCTCTCTGCACTTTAGCTTCTTTCTGCACCTCACTTGTTTCTTTCTGCACCCCTGTGTTCTCTTTCTGCACTCATCTTCCCTCTTTCTGTACCTCTCTTGCCTCTTTCTGCATGCCTCTTGCCTCTTTCTGCACCCCTGTTGCTTCTTTCTGGACTTCTCTTGCTTCTTTCTGCACCCCTCTTGCAAATGTATGTACCCGTTATGCCTCTGTGTGTACCTCTTTTGCCTCTTTCTGCACCCCCTTGCCTCTTTCTGCACTACGTCTGCTTTTTTCTGCACTTTACTTGCCTCTTTCTCTACCCCTCTTGCCTCTTTCTGAACCTTTGTTGCTTCATTCTGCACTCCCCCTGCTTCTTTCTGCTCCCCTCTTGCCTCTTTCTGCTCCCTTCTTCCCTTTTCCTGCATGTCTCTTGGTTATTTCTGCAGTGCTCTTCCCTCTTTCTACACCCCTCTTGCCTCTTTCTGCGCCTTTTTTTGCTTCATTCTGCACTTTGCTTGCCTCTTTCTGCACCCCTGTTGCCTCTTTCTGCAGTGCTCTTAAATCTTTCTACCCTGCTCTTGCTTCTTTCTGCACCTCTGTTATTTCCTTCTGTACTTCTCTTGCTTCTTTCTACACCCCTCTTGGTTCTTACTGTACCCCACTTGCCTCTTTCTGCAACCTTCTTTCCTCTTTCTGCACCTCTCTTGCCGCTTTCTGAAAATACAGGGGTGGTTTTACAACAAGGCCTCTTTCTGTACCTCTGTTAGTTCTTTCTGCATATCTGTTACTTCTTTCTGCATCCCACTTGCCTCATTCTGCACCCTTCTTTCCTCTTTCTGCATCTCTCTTGCCTCTTTCTGAAAACACAGGGCTACTTTTAAACAGTTCTGAAAACACAGGGCTACTTTTAAACAGTCACAGGATGATTTTACAACAAGGCCTCTTTCTACACCTCTGTTAATTCTTTCTGTATATCTGTTGCTTCTTTCTGCGCCTTTCTTCCTCTTTCTAGACTTCTGTTGCCTCTTTCTGCATTTCTCTTACTTCTTTCTGCTTTGTTCTTCCTCTTTCTGCACATGTCCTACCTCTGTAGGCATAGTTAGAAATTAGCATTTTAAAAACCTTAGACGTTCACTGAAAAATCATAGGTTTCAGGGACGTTATAGTTAGAAATTAGCTTTTAAAAAACCTTTGAAATTCACTGAAAAAAACATAGGTTTCAGGGATGTTATAGTTGGAAATTAGTATTTAGAAATTCACTGAAAAAAACACAGGTTTCAGGTACATCATAGTTAGTTGGACATTTCACTCGTACAAAACCAGAGAAATGTAGCTGTTATAGTTAGTTGAGCTAACTATAGCTCACGTCCCCGCAATCCACTGCTGATGACATCACATATTACAATATTCATGACATGGTCAGTGACATCACTGATGACATCTCAAATGACATCACTGATGACATCACTGATGACATCATCCACGTGATAATCTGATGCCTGAGCACTCTTTCCCCTCCTGAGGCGCAGCCGGAAGGTTCTTCACTCTATCCCTTACTTGCCTTGTTTTTAGCGCAATTACTTGTACCCTGCTTGATTAATAAGCAGTGGTTTTTAACTTGCATTGGGAGCATTAGCAATTGTTGTTGGAAGCTTCTCTTACCTCCTCCGCTACTCGGGACGCTCTCAGCTGAGTATTGACGCTGAGAGTTGGTCCCGAGTAGGCAAAGGGAAACGCGGCGGCCATCTTGGGGGTGAGACGTGCTGTGTCGCGCTCTAGTTGATTATAAAAGGGCTGTCCTGGCTCGGCGTCTGTTGCAAGCCTGAGCACTTTTTCCCCTCCTGAGGCGCAGCTGGGAGGTTCTTCACTCTATCCCTTACTTGCCTTGTTTTTAGCGCAATTACTTGTACCCTGCTTGATTAATAAGCAGTGGTTTTTAACTTGCATTGGGAGCATTAGCAATTGTTGTTGGAAGCTTCTCTTACCTCCTCCGCTACTCGGGACGCTCTCAGCTGAGTATTGACGCTGAGAGTTGGTCCCGAGTAGGCAAAGGGAAACGCGGCGGCCATCTTGGGGGTGAGACGCGCTGTGACGCGCTCTAGTTGATCATAAAAGGGCTGTCCTGGCTCGGCGTCTGTTGCAAGCCTGAGCACTCTTTCCCCTCCTGAGGCGCAGCCGGGAGGTTTTTCACTCTATCCCTTACTTGCCTTGTTTTTAGCGCAAATTACTTGTACCCTGCTTGATTAATAAGCAGTGGTTTTTAACTTGCATTGGGAGCATTAGCAATTGTTGTTGGAAGCTTCTCTTACCTCCTCCGCTACTCGGGACGCTCTCAGCTGAGTATTGACGCTGAGAGTTGGTCCCGAGTAGGCAAAGGGAAACGCGGCGGCCATCTTGGGGGTGAGACGCGCTGTGACGCGCTCTAGTTGATCATAAAAAGGGACATCCACTCTCCGCGTAGCGGACGCGTTGGCTGGACTCACGCCGGAGTCATGCCAGAGTCCTGCCCGTCTGCGCCCGTCCGCGTCACGGCAGCGGACGGCGCGGCGGGAGGCGCTGGCCACAGGCTCACTTACACCGCAGTGGATCTACTATCTTTCAAGACTAATACTGCCACTTGTCGCCATGTCTCCCTGGCCGATATAACGGTAAATGCTGCTGTCCAGGTTGTGGGTGGTACCCTAACATATATCGGGCTTCTGAGGGGCCCCATATACTCCCTATTAACACCTATAAGTGCCTATTACTCAACACCCGCTCTTTGCACAGGCATGCCTTAGATATCTTTGAGCTGTTGACATCAGAAAAACCACTATGTCTTATGCTCACGGAAACTTGGCTCAATGAGTCTTCTAACCCAGATATCGCGGCAGCTATTCCTGCCGATTATATACTTCACAGACAGGATAGGGTACTGGGTAGGGGTGGTGGAGTCGCACTTGCAGTTCAAAGATCTTTCGCTTGTGCGATCATACCATCCTTGCCTATTTCTGGTTGTGAATCCCTCGCCTTTTCCATCACTCTGTCCCCTCACCAATCTTTTTCTGGGCTCCTGATTTATAGACCTCCTGACCTGCGGGGTTCTTTCTTCGATGAGTTTCAATCAGCAGTCACCACTCTCTGCCTGAAGGTTAAACATTGTATAGTGCTAGGGGATTTTAATATCCACATGGATGTCGAGTTAGACAGTGAAGCTATTAAAATTAATGACATCACCGCCCCTCTAGGTCTAACTCCTTACATCTCGAGTGCGACTCATGACAAGGGTCACACTCTGGATCAAGTATTCTCCACCATTCCCCTTATTACGACCTGTTCTATCCCTGTTCTCTGGTCTGACCACTCCTTGATCAGTTTTTTAATTCAGGGCAGAAGTAAATTATCCTGCACAAACTCTAACTATCTTAGGCACCCCAGTAAACCTTACCATAAAATCACTTCCGAAAGCCTTGCTCAAGCGTATCAGGAACATCCCTGCATTCTATCGGGTCATTTGGAGAGGGATCTTGATACGTTTCAGAAATGGCTGACCGAGAGGCTTGATGATCTCGCCCCACTTTCTACGCCTCGTTCATCTACTAAGCGTAGCTCGGCTCCTTGGTTCTCAGAGTCACTTGCTTTGGCTCGGCGCAACTGCAAGTTAGCCGAAAGACTTTGGCGGAAGCAATACAATGCGGAAGCCAAGTCCGCCTACAAATCTTCCATCAAGTCCTATCACGCCGATATTCTGGAGGCAAAAAAGAACTATTTTGCCAACAGAATTGAGTCAGCATCAAGCTCCTGCAAAGAAATCTTTACCATCGTTAAGGAGTTTGTCTCTCCTAAATCCAGCACAGCTCAGCATAAGTTTTCGGAACTTTGGGTAAAGGAGCTGGCTATTTTCTTCACTACTAAAATCAAACTGATTCAAGAATCTTTCCCTCCTTCTGTTCCCAGCTCATCTCTTACCGACTGTAATCCATCGTCCTTTTCATCCGATTCCTGCCCCGTTTTATCGGAGTTTCCAGCTCTATCGGAATCTATTTCTCTGGATCTCCTACTTAGGATTAAATCAGGCTCTCCATTAGACCCCTGTCCTGCGACTTTTTTAGCAAGCAACTCCAAGATTCTGAACTCGTTAATAAATCCTGTTCATAATCTGTCTTTGACAAGTGGCACTGTTCCGCCGGCCTGGAAGAGGGCAATTGTTGTTCCACTCTTGAAAAAACCTGGCCTTGATCCGGAGAAACATGCCAGACCCATATCTCTCCTGCCCAGTTTAGCTAAGATAGTCGAGAAGCACGTCCACTCTGTGCTTTCCTCCTTCCTTGAAGACCATGGGTTACTCCACTCTACCCAGTCTGGCTTCCGCTCCAATTTGAGCACTGAGACCGCTCTATTGGAAGTAAATGAAGCCATCAAGGAAGTTCTCGACTCAGGAGGAAGAGCTATGCTGGTGATGTTGGACCTGTCGGCGGCCTTCGACACCGTCCCTCATGAGGCCCTCTTGAGAAGACTTCGCGCGATCGGTCTCGGGGGGACGGTGTTGAGCTGGCTGAGATCTTACCTAGCAGGTCGTCGACAAGTGGTCTGGGCCCCCCCGTACTCTGCCGAGGTGCCGCCGATGGATGTTGGAGTCCCACAAGGGTCGGTGCTTAGCCCGACCCTCTTTAACATCTTTATGACTCCATTGGCGGTACTGGCGGAGTCTCTGGGCGCCCAGATCATATCATACGCTGACGACACCCAGCTTCTCTTCACCTGTAAAAAAGGCATGGAGTTCGACAGGGAGAGCATCCGCGGTTGCCTTGGGGCTGTCTTCGACTGATTTCAGCGAAGCAGCCTCAAGTGCAACCCTGATAAATCGGAGGTGCTCTTCTTTGGTTGTCAGGTAGACCCGCCTTGGCAGGAATGGTGGCCAGTGAGTATGTCACCCCCTTCTTCTTCCTCCACTGTTGCTAAAAACCTTGGGATTAAAATTGACAATACCCTATCACTGAAATCCCAAATTACAGGTCTCACCAGTACTTGCTTTGGTCTGCTAAAAATGCTGCGCAAATTCCTTCCTCTGCTCCCTCTGGTCCACAGGAAGCTGACGGTACAGGCTTTAATTTGTTCCAGGCTCGATTACTCCAATGTCCTCTACCTTGGTTTGCCAGACTACCTCCTGCACAAACTTCAGGTAGTCCAGAATTCCACGGCAAGGGCCATTTTTGGCCTACCCCGCCACGCTAGGGCATCGGAACTGCTTCATTCCCTTCACTGGCTTCCTGTCAGGAAGCGGATTACATTTAAGGCTCTTACATTGGCCCACAAGGCACTCCATTCAGTAGGTGCCTATTACATTCAGAAACGGCTTTCTCTCTATAAACCCACTCGATCTCTTAGATCTGAATCTCTTGGCCTGGCAACTGTTCCACCCATTAGGAGAGTCAGGATAGGTGGACGCTCGTTTAAACATCTCGCCCCTAAACTGTGGAACTCCCTTCCCGTCGATCTGCGCCGCATTCTCAATCTGCTGGCCTTTAGAAAGGCCTTGAAAACGTGGCTTTACAATCAATAACTAGATTGTCTCCTGTTTCCTTATCTTTCTTTTCAGCACGGGTTTGAAAGCGCCGGGACACTCCCTGGAGTAGCTGTGCGCTATATAAGACACCCATTAACATTAACATTAACATAACCTCCTCACACCCTAATATAACTTTTGATACACCCACTCTAAAATGCAGACTACCATTTTCGAAACCATAGACACTCCAATACCAGTTACTACATACCCACTCACTGATTCATAGGTCTACACACACATCCACTCACCTATACAGTCACTCACGTATGCAGTCACTCATCAATACAGCACTATCATATGCACTCATACACCTATACAGACACTCACACACCTCCACTCATCCATAGAGTTACTCACATACCAAGTCAGTCATGTAAATAATCAATCACACTCCTATTTACTCACCTATACAGTTATACACACACTACCTCACTTAATCATAAAGATACTAACACATACTTACTCTGTTATACAATCACTGATACAAGCACACACTCATCCATACAGCCTGTCTCGCAATCACTCACTCTCATATATAGTCATTTATATACTGCAACACTCACATAAACTGCCTTTCACATATGTAGTTACTCACACATGTACTACTGAGATTTCCATTCACTCACCAACACACCCATACACACACTCACCCACCCAAACAGCCCTTACCCATACACCCAGTGAATCACCCACTCACACATCTATGCACAGAGTCACACACCCTCCATCCACCCACAAAGACACTCAAGCACCCATACTGATACTCAGACAACCAATTTATAACCCATATAGACAAGCATGTAGGTACTCACCAACCCATGCAGCCGCTTACACACCAACTGACAGACTGATACAGAAATTCACACAGTTTCGTCACTAACCCATGCATTCAGAAAGACACATTTAATTACTCACTTATACAGTCAGTCACGCAACTACTAAATCATCCATTCAGACACTTATACACCCACTCATTCTTCAATACACCTTTGCATATCTATATATAAAACATATTTAAACTTTACAGAAACACACAGTCACTGGAAGATGTCATCAGTGATGTCATTTGAGATGCCATCAGTGATGCCACTGTCCATGTCATGAATGATGTAATATGTGACATCATCAGCAGTGCATTGCGGGGGCGGGAGTTATAGTTAGCTCAACTAACTATAACGGACAAATTTGTCTCATTTTGTACAAGTGAAATGTCCAACTAACTATAACGTCCCTGAAACCTGTGGTTTTTTCAGTGAATTTCTAAGGTTCTTTTAATGCTAATTTCTAACTATAACGTCCCTGAAGTATGTAATATTTTCAGTGAATATATATATAAATATATATATCCAAAGAAAGTTTTGGCGCTAAGCTGATCTGGCCCTTTGCAGCGGTGGGCTTCGGACGGGATCGCCAATCCCACAATACTCCAACCTTTCGTCCACAGATAAGAAAGAACGATGTCCAAGCCTCAGTTGTATGCAAAAATGGAGTTTAATTCACATCCCACTCGACGCGTTTCGGGAAAGCCTTCCCTTTGTCAACTCGTGACAAAGGGAAGGCTTTCCCGAAACGCGTCGAGTGGGATGTGAATTAAACTCCATTTTTGCATACAACTGAGGCTTGGACATCGTTCTTTCTTATCTGTGGACGAAAGGTTGGAATAAATATATATATATACATATTGATTTAGATGCAGATATATATATATATATATAGATTTATTCCTTCTTGCGGATTAGGTACACAGTGAACTGTATTCATATATCCAAGCAAACTGGTACCTAACTAGGACTGAGTAGAACCAGCCATGTGTCAGGTGAGCCAAGCATGTCACTGACTCTGTCCCACCCTGAAATCAATGAAACAATCACACCCGAAAAGAAGCTTACCCCTTACGAAACTGCGAGGTTTTGGTCAGAAATGTTTTTTCAGAAACCCAAAAGCCTAATAATTGTCTTGCTTGCGCTGTATTTCCAATCAAGGCGGCCTTTGTCTGTTCTATCTGTGCCATTCCCTTTGTCTCAGTCTTTAGCACTGTCCTTCACTCTTCACTCCTGTCCCTTGTAATGGCTGCCCCTTCCCCCTGGTTTGGTATCTGCATCTTAATTCTCTGTCCTGCTCCGCTGCAGCCTCTCTCCTGGGCAGGTGTAAGGTTTGAGGTGGAGGGCCCTAGGCCCGCATGTTAGGCGCAGCAATGACCTGACACAGACACCAGATGAGGGTAGTGGGAATGGCCGCGAGCACGTGCGCTCGGCCCCTTTTATTGCCAGCGTCATGTGACACCATGACATCTGTGGTGGGTGGGTGTAAAGTGTAATACAGACACTCTGAACACTAGACCGTGTCCAGGCTAGGACACTACATCCCTCCCATTTTTTAATTGCAAAGACCCACATTCAGAAATCAACCTGTGGGAAAAACAACATGTATCAGGATGCAGTAAAGTGTTCAGCTTCCGCAGTGTCTTTCAATCCGCCGCTGCTTGGAATCACAGATGGTGTTCAACCTGTGGCGGGTAACATCAGTTCACAGTGGCACCGGTTTGTGGTGCTCGATGGAAACAGTCTGTTGATGACTCTGCGACCAAATTGTCCTCACAGTCCTTCTTTTGCTCACTTCCATGGCGACGGGTGCAGTTAGAGTTCTTGTGGTTCGCCGGGGAATGATGCACGATTTCCGGCCTTGGCCTTAGCTTTATTTGTAGTCTGTGTCCTACTTGGCAAAAGGCAGATCCGTTGCAAGGCATCCCTCTCACTAGGATGACCCCTCTCGTCGGTGTTCCCCTGCCACGGGATATCCTTGAGGTCCTCTTCTCGGATTCGCGCTGGGCTGGATGTGTCCACATCAGTTGTTCCTGCGCCGCCGTCAGTGGGGGTATGGAAGAGACGATGTGTCTCACCTCAGATTCCGCAGCCTCGTCCCAAGGTAGCTGTTGGTTTCTGTCTTTGCTTGCGATGTCTTCGCCCTCCCCGGACCTTTCGGATGGGCGTCGGAGGACCGTCTCTCGTCGCGGGGACTGCGTCCCGGAGGCCTCTGCCCCTGGGTCACCACGGCTGGCATGTGTCCAGTGTCCGTGTGACCCCAAAGGTGGATGTCACTAACGGTCTCGCTTGCTCCTCTCCGCAGATCCTGGGTGTGCGGAAACATCGTCTGTCAGCTGGTCTTCTTTGCCACTGGTGTTCTTCCGGCCTCGTGTTCCTCTCACCGTTGTCCTGGCACTTGTCACCTTACTTCTCTTCGGGAGTGAGCGGTCTTCGTCTTCCTGCACTCCTCTCTGTCTTTCCTTAGTTGTTTCCCTGTGAGGACGTTGCTTCGCACTGACTTCTCCTTCTACTCTTAATTGTGGCAACAGGCCACATGGATATGCTTCCTTCCTTTTCACGGTGGCAAACGTGCCACTCAGATCTCTCCTTTTCTTCCTTCTTTTTCACGGTGGCAAACGTGCCACTCAGATCTCTCCTTTTCTTCCTTCTTTTTCACGGTGGCAAACGTGCCACTCAGATCTCTCCTTTTCTTCCTTCCTTTTCACGGTGGCAAACGTGCCACTCAGATCTCTCCTTTTCTTCCTTCCTTTTCGCAGTGGCAAACGTGCCACTCAGATCTCTCCTTTTCTTCCTTCCTTTTCGCAGTGGCAAACGTGCCACTCAGATCTCTCCTTTTCTTCCTTCTGCATCGCGACATCACTTGGACCAATCTTGTGTCTTCTCTTCTGACCTGGGTCCTCCATGCAGTGCGCGCACTCTGCATGTGCACCCCTGGTCTTGTCCTCGTCGGGGACACTTTCTCCTTCTTCCTCAGCAGCCAGAGTTGGTGTCGCGAACCTTCTTTTCTTGATGCTTTCTTTTCTTGATGGTTGTTGGTGACGTTCGGGGGTCCATGTTTGTAGACCTGTTCATGGTTGAACGTCCTGGACCGGTTGGTGGTCCACTTCTGCCGATGCCTGGCAGGTTGCTTTCGGTCGTCCTGTCGGACTTTGCGCTACAACAGTTCCTGAGGGACCCGTTGTGGGTCAGCACTTGATGGGCGATCATTCTGGGGATCGGCTCCTGGGAGGCGCCATGGATCTGTCGCGGGTCGGCACTTGATGGGCGATCGCTCGCGAAGATTGTTCTGCGCGATGGCGCTGCATGCATTCTTCTTTCTGCTTGCGGTGGCTGTGCGTCGCCACGTGGCGCGTTGTTTGCGCACTTACTGTTCAGGGCTCTGGGACGCCTGTTGCGTGACGTTGGGTACTTGCTGCTTTGGCTGTCGTCAGGTACTTGATGCTTTGGACCGTTGGCGGGAGTAGGTGATGCTGCGGTGAACGCCTGTGGCCACAAGGCGTCGCTGCTCTCTCCGTCCTTTGATCGCGGCAGTCGTTTCCCTGGACGTTCTTCTAGTGCTTGGCAGTCGTTTCCTCCAGACGTCAGTGCTTGGATGCTTTGTGAGGCATTGGTGCCTTTTCCCACGTCGCGTTGGAAGTGGCAGTCGCCGACTCCTTGCTGGTGTGTGTGGGTGTCACTGGCGCTGTTGCGCAGTTACATGCTGCGGGAGTTTAGATGCTTTCGCTGTTACTTGCGCTGTTGAGAACTTACTTGCTGCGTGAGTTTTCTGGCGTTGTGTAATGCTTGTTGTAGTTCTTGTGGATGTAAGTGCACTTTTTGCATTTGGCCACTGGGTGGCAGTGTTGCTGGATTTGTTAGCAGCCTGTCTTGTCTTCCCCTGATGTGCACTCTATGGTCACAGTGCACAGGGGGCTGGAGCTGCTGCTGCTGGGAGCTGGTGAGTCTCTTTTGTTTTTTCACTTTTGGGGGCAGAAAGGCACAGGCGCCTCACAGTTGGTTGATTTCACCAGCACTTTCACTTTTAGAGATGTGGCACATAGGAGTGCTTGTGCATGTAAGTGAGGCACCGTTACTGTACTGCTCCGTGGCTGTGCACAGGGTAAAAGTCTTCAAAGTTTTCCTGTGTGGCACAGCTTATGGTTGGCGGCGCTGGCCGCTTACAGGCACTTCATTTTCCCTATGGAGCCCAGGAGGTGGAGGCTCCTCTGATCTGCGGCGTGTAGGCGCTTCCTTCTTTCCCCTCCCCGCTCGCTGCAGCCTCGGCAGTCCTCGCGAGGGGGGGGGGGGGTGTGTGTTGATGCTTCTCTGCTCTGGCGGGCGGCGGGGGGGGCAGTGGAGACGTTTCCCTCGCAGGCAGGGGAAGCGCGTCGCCCCCTTCACTCCTCGCTGGGTGTGTGCACTTGAGGCAGGCCGCGGGTAGGCTCCGCCGGCTCTGCCTATATAGACGCTGGTACTCCTCCGGCCCTGCAGACTCTGCTCACCGGTCTCCCGCCGCAGCAGCTTCTACTCGTGCACGCTGCGCGGCGGAGACCTGCCACTGACATCGCAGACCGCGGGTAGGCTCCGTCGGCTCTGCAGTTTCTTTTCTTTTCGGGGTGCCGTCGGCAGGCCGCGGGTGGGCTCCGCTGGCGCTGCAGAGTCTTTCCTTTGCTGGGGGGCTACCGGCGGGCCGCGGGTGGGCTCCGCTGGCCTGGAACACGTTGCGAGGGGGGTCGGGAGGCGGTTAGCTACTCCGCTCCCTCCCCCTCGTAGTCTATGGTGATTGCGGGTCCGGCCGCACTGTATTTCACGCCGCCATTAGTCTCTGTGCCCCGCCGCTTCCAGGCACACACGCGGCGGGGGCGGGGAACGACTCGGGCAGGCCGCGGGTGGGCTCCGCTGGTCCTGCTTATTTATGGCACAGTTCAGGGCGGGCACATCGCCCGTGGGGCTCACCTTCGGCCGGCGGGCCAGATGCTTGGTTGCGGTCGTGGCGGGTAGGCTCCGCTCGGCCCGTGCACCTCTCCGGTGGGGGTCTTAAGCCTCGCGGCCGTCGCAGGTGGGCTCTGGGCGGTCCGCTGTTGCTTGGTGGCACTCGGTGGTGGCGGTCGACGCGGGTGGGCTCCGGTCGGCTTGCTGTGGGGCGCCGACGTGCCCACCGGCTTCTCGGCGCGCTGCGCCCAGCTGCAGGGGATGCCCTCTAGGCGGGCAGCTCTCTTCCCCTTTTCCTTGTTGATTTAGCAGTGGGTAGTGGCACGCATGGGCTGCACTACCGGCCTCGTCGCCATTGTAAGGTTTGAGGTGGAGGGCCCTAGGCCCGCATGTTAGGCGCAGCAATGACCTGACACAGACACCAAATGAGGGTAGTGGGAATGGCCGCGAGCACGTGCGCTCGGCCCCTTTTATTGCCAGCGTCATGTGACACCATGACGTCTGTGGTGGGTGGGTGTAAAGTGTAATACAGACACTCTGAACACTAGACCGTGTTCAGGCTAGGACACTACAGCAGGGTTCACACTCTTTCCTCTACAATAACCTTTTCACGGTTAATTACTTTTCTTTTTCAGAAGAACATTGAGCCTGGAGTTACCTCTGGGGTTTCTTATTGTCACACTGCTCCTGCCCACTCATTTTCTGTAATTCTTTATCGGTTACCGCCGCCACTTCCTGGCCAAATTGCTGCACTATCTGCAAAAGTGAAATGTTTGAGCGGGTTTTTGGCAGGCGCTCCCAGTAATGTGATGAGTGAGTGCATTAACGGGGCTCGGCCTCTGCTGAGGTCGCTGGGGGCGGTTTTCCGCTGACTCCAACTTGGAGAACAATGGGCGACCGGAAGAAACTGACTTTCTCTCGGTCTGCTCAAACAATCTGCCCTCCGGAAGTCACGGCTCCTTAGTGTGAATAACTGTGTGTGATGTTGCAGTCCTGGGAAGACGTCCATTCCATAAAACAAAAGATAGCAGATACCATTTATTTTTCCCTCAGATCCATCTTCCCATCGCACCACCCCAGACATGTTTCCCTTTTGATCTGCACTTTGACTTGGTAGGGGGGGCTCTCATCCAGGCCATGCTGCTGCCCCCCATCCAGCCTGCCACTTCAAAAGGGAGTAGGTTCTCTGTCTTTGACACTCTCCCCAAGGTGTAGGCATGAAAGCAGCGTGCCCTGGGTGTGGCGCAATGGTGGCGTGTCCTAGATATAGGGACCCTCTCACTCTAAGGTGTAGGCATGAGAGCAGTATGTCCTGGGTGTAGGCGCGATGGCAGTGTGACCTAGATATAGGGTCCCGCTCACCCCAGGGTGTAGATGTGAGGGCAGTGTGTCCTGGGTGTAGGCACGATGGTGGTGTGCCCTCGATGTAGGGACCCGCTCACCCCAAGGTGTGGGCATGAGAGCAGCATGTCCAGTTTGTAGGCGCAATGGTGGCGTGTCCTAGATATAGGGACCGCTCAGCCCAACGTGTAGATATGAGAGCAGTGTGTCCAGTGTGTAGGCACAATGGTGGCGTGCCCTAGATATAGGGACCCGCTCAGTCTAAGGTGTAGACATAAGAGCAGTGTGTTAAGTGTGTAGGCGCGATGGCAGTGTACCCTAGATATAGGGACCCGCTCACCCCAAGGTGTAGGCTTGAGAGCAGGGTGTCCAGTGTGTAGGCGCAATGGTGGCGTGTCCTAGATATAGGGACCCGCTCACCCCAAGGTGTAGACATGAGAGCAGCCTGTCCTGGGTGTAGGTGAGAGAGCAGCATGTCTTCGTTTTAGGGACCCGCTCACGCCAAGGTGTAGACATGTGATTAGTGTGTCTAAGGTGAAGGTGAGAGGGCAGCATGTCCTAGATGTAGGGACCCACTCTCATTAAGGTACAGAGATTGCAGCAGCGTGTCCTAGGTGTAGGTGTGAGGGTTGCATGCCCTAGATGTAGGAACCTGCTCTCCCCAATGTGTAGTTGTAAGAGAGAGTGCTGGGGTCAGTGTGAGGGCAGCGTGCCCTCAAGGTAGGATTCCCTTTCTCACCCAGGTGTAGACATGAGAGCAGCGTGTCCTGGGTGTTGATGTGAGGGCACGGAGTCCTCAATGTAGGGTTCCCACTCTCAACATGCTGTAGACATAAGAGCAGTGAGTCCTTGGTGTAGGTACGAGTGCAGCGTGTCCTGGGTGCCGGTGTGAGGGCACATAGTCCTCAATCTAAGGGTTCCCACTCTCATCATGTTGTAGACATAAGAGCAGTGAGTCCTCGGTGTAGGTGCGAGGGCAGCAGGTCCTGGGTGCCGGTGTGAGGGCACGTAGTCCTCAATCTAAGGGTTCCCACTCTCATCATGTTGTAGACATAAGAACAGTGAGTCCTCGGTGTAGGTGCAAGGGCAGCATGTCCTGGGTGCCGGTGTGAGGGCACATAGTCCTCAATCTAGGGTTCCCACTCTCATCATGTTGTAGACATAAGAGCAGTGAGTCCTCGGTGTAGGTGCTAGGGCACCGTGTCCTAGCTGTAGGGACCCTCTCTCCAAGGTGAAGCCATTAGAGTAGTATGTCCTGCGGGTAGGTGTGAGGGCAGCCTTCCTTTGATGCAGGGACCTGCTCTCACCAACGTGTAGCCATTAGAGAAGTGTGTCCGGCGAGTAGGTGTGAGGGCAGCCTTCCCTAGATGTAGGGACCCACTCTCACCAAGGTGTGGTATGAGGGTAGGTGTGAGGGCAGCCTTCCCCAGGTGTAGGGACCCGCTCTCACCATGTTGTGGGCATGAGACGGCCTACCCTGAGTGCAGGCATCAGCTCTCACCAAAGCATAGGCATGAGAGCAGCATATTTCTAATACAAGCAAAGGTGTACCACAAAAAGATAAACAAACAGACATCAAAATATCAGATCCGTGTCCAAGATGTATCTTTAAATTCTTCTTTTTTTTCAAACAGTTAAAAGCAATCAGGTTGAACTGAACTGCAGACACGTTTCTTCCATACACATGGACTTCTTCAGGGCATCAATAGGCTTTCCTAGAACATAACATCAGTATGTCCATTGCTGATAAGAACAACAGGGAAAATGGTGAATCCCGTCCACTTTACTTAATGAGAAAGCGTGGTCAGCCCCACGTAGATAAGATTAACCAGTATAAGGTAAATCCAGAAAATAAAAAGCAAGCCGTCACATCAGAATAAGATGGACCCTATATAAAGGGCAAATACCAGTTCCGAACTTGATAAATGAAGAACCGTGGCCCATGGGCTCACTGGCATAAAATGGGTGGTGGACAGGCAATTCATAATATGCTCTGCGGTGCCGCAACGCAATTGCCAGCATACTACTGTTCCTGACTGCTACACGATGACCGCAGAATGGTGGAGCCCCAGCAGACTAGGTGGTCCTGTGGCAGTCCGACCGCCATACTCAAAATACTGCTGGTGGTGGAAGTGGTGATCAGACCACCACCACAAGTGCGGCAGACCTGTGGACCACCGTATTCGTAATTAGGCCCCTAGCTTTGAATCGAATATGCTTGACAACCGGAAGACAGTGTATGAGTTGACAGGCCTCAGAAATCCTGCCACACTTTCTTAGTTTGTGAATTAGCATTATAGCCCTTTCCTGACCCTCTTGCAGTCTACGCATTAACCCCTTGAGCCCCCTTGCAATGTACATGGTGGGCTCCCCCCGGACCCAGTCAAGAGCTCTCAGGCTAGGAGCCTGCCACCTGTGTACAGTGCCGGATGGGCTCCCTGGAGCTTGGGGCCCCCGCCCACACAACAGGGGCTGAAGGGGGCTAATGTTACCCCACTGATTCACCACAATTTATTTACAGTGAGATAAAGCAAAATCTAGGACTATCTGAGGAGTCATCATTTGGCAGAAGCAGGAAGAGGTCACAGCGTTGTATTTTGCTTTGTGGGTCAAGCCTTTACCCAGGCAGAATCTGTGGGCCTCATTTATGAAAGTGACGCATCGCTGCGTGAAAGCAGCAATGCGTCACTTCTCAGTGCGCACTCCTTGCGACATGATTGATGCGTCATATTTACAGTATGACACATCATGGCGCAAGGAGCTACAGATACGTCAGTATTTCTGACGTATCTGTATGGCGCAAAAGTGACGCATTGCTGGAGTGTGTCACAAAAGTGACGCAACTCCAGAAATGTGTCCTCTCACATGGGCAAGCCCCATGTGAAAGGGCCTGCGTCAGTCTTACGCCTGCTATGAGGCAGGCGTAAGAAATTGATGCATTTGCATCCTAGAAGTGGCGCAGTGAAATCTTATAGATTTCACTGCGTCACTTCTATGACCCTTTCTTGTGTCAGAAAGCCCCCCCTGCAAACATTATACCTGGAGCAGGTATAATGTAGCGCAGGGGTTTACAAAGTGACGCATTTACCTAGATGCGTCACTTTGTAAAAATGGTGCAACAAGGCACATTTTTTACACTGCTGGTGCGTCACAAAAAGTGACGCACCGGTGGCGTAAAAGTGACTCACGGCCTCATAAATGAGGCCCCAAAGCTTTTAACTTTTTCAGCTGGAATAGAGGCGTGTCCTAAAAGAACAGCACTTTAAACGTCAGCTGTGTGAGCTGCAAGGTGCAGACATGTTGGGTCAGTGTGAAAGGGATATATGCTTCTCACTGGCAACTAAATCATAATGCACTTTCACAAAGAGAGGTTTTGTAGCAGCAATGCTGCAGGACATATTTACATAAGCATGTTTGATTTCAATGGGCACGCCACTTGCACATCCAAATAACTGTATCAAAGGGACAGGATGTCAAAGACAAAATATCAAACATAAACTATTTACAGGTAAGTCCAGATTTTCAATATCTGATGCCCGATATCAGATATATATCTACCTACACAGTACATATATCTTCAAGGTACGTAGATGTGGAGTTATGAACAGTAAATCTATACTTCCCTACATGCATTTACCTCTCAATATGCTGTCCTTCGATTGTCTGTGCTTAATATAAGTGTGTTGCAATATTGTTGGTGTCGATATTCAGTAGTAAAATCATAAGAAAGCCAAATCGGAATCCGAAAGCACAAAACAAATTTACAGCCTGTATTGATATCTGTACGAAAAGATCTCTGGACCGACCTGTTTCCTGTGACCTATACAGCTTCACACGTTCTTTAAAATGCAAATATACTCTGCATGAGACAGCACTTAAGAAAGGGTCAGTTGTATTCCTAATTCACGTCCCATTGTTCACAATTATTTTGCTCTTTTTGCAAATGAGGGAGCAGCTGTGACTTCAAAAGAAATCTATATAAAAGGCCAGGAGGATTGGAGATTAAGAAGGGAAGCCTTGAAGGTCACATTTGCTTATGAAAAGCCCTTCCAGAAGTCTTTTGTGTTCAGTGGCTGGGGGCAGTACAAGATGGGGCTGAAGCTGATGTAAGGGGCACAACAGTGGAAGTCAATACAAGATGGGGCCGAAGCAGATGTAAGGGGCACAACAGTGGAAGTCAATACGAGGTGGGGCCGAAGCAGATGTAAGGGGCACAACAGTGGAAGCCAATACGAGATGGGGCCGAAGTAGATGTAAGGGGCACAACAGTGGAA
Organism: Lissotriton helveticus; assembly: GCF_964261635.1. NCBI lineage: Eukaryota > Metazoa > Chordata > Amphibia > Caudata > Salamandridae > Lissotriton > Lissotriton helveticus. The sequence goes on along the minus strand of NC_136072.1, from coordinate 1,159,389,382 downwards.
GCCAATACGAGATGGGGTCGAAGCAGATGTAAGGGGCACAACAGTGGAAGTCAATACGAGGTGGGGCCGAAGCAGATGTAAGGGGCACAACAGTGGAAGCCAATACGAGATGGGGCCGAAGTAGATGTAAGGGGCACAACAGTGGAAGCCAATACGAGATGGGGCCGAAGTAGATGTAAGGGGCACAACAGTGGAAGTCAATACGAGGTGGGGCCGAAGCAGATGTAAGGGGCACAACAGTGGAAGCCAATACGAGATGGGGCCGAAGTAGATGTAAGGGGCACAACAGTGGAAGCCAATACAAGATGGGGCCAAAGCAGGTGTAAGGTGGGCACAACAGTGGAAGCCAATATGAGATGGGGCCGAAGCGGATGCAAGGTGGGCATAAAAGTGGAAGCCAATACGAGGCGGGGCTGAAGCAGATGTAAGTTGGGCACAACAGTGGAAGCCAATACGAGTTGGAGCCAAAGCAGATGTTAGGTGGGCACAACAGTGGAAGCCAATATGAGATGGGGCCGAAGCAGATGTAAGGTGGGCACAACAGTGGAAGCCAATACGAGATGGGGCCGAAGCAGATGTAAGGTGGGCACAACAGTGGAAGCCAATACGAGATGGGGCCGAAGCAGATGTAAGGTGGGCACAACAGTGGAAGCCAATACGAGATGGGGCCGAACCAGATGTAAGGGGCACAACAGTGGAAGCCAATACGAGGCGGGGCTGAAGCAGATGGTGGGTGGGACATATAAACTCCCTTTGATTCTTGGTAAGAGTAAATGGGCTGGCCAGCAGTGGAGTTTGACAACTGGGAAAGATATGCAAAAAGGAACAAAGCTTCTCCATTTGGGTTCCTGTGCTGGAATGGACTGTTGGATATATCATATTGCATCCACAATGCATTTTAGACCTAATCACTAAAGTGATATCACCAGCTGCTGACTGGTATTACACTTTATAGGCCTTGCTTGAATCACTTTCATGAGAGGGCTGCCAGAAACAGAAGCTGCAAAGAAAATATCCCCCTGCTTACTGCCCTGAAGAATTACTGCCTGGCCAGATGACTGTAGAGAGAGTGGTTTCCTTCTCTATCTTGGGTCTTTGGGACCAGAAGCCTGCTCCAGAGCTGTTGATGCTAGCCTTTGGTTCACCCCCATGGATGCAGAGATCCAGGCTCTGCCGGTGAAGGCTGCTCTCCACTGAAGAAGTCTTTCCTGAGAGGTTTGAGAATGCAGAAGGATCAGTGAACAGAGGAGGCAGTGGTTGCCTGGAAGAAAACCAGTGGGCCAGTTCTAACTTGACATTTCTCATGCTTGTCCATGTGGGACTTGGAGGGTGTAGTTGGTCCCTTGCGCAGAGAGAGCTGTTACTGCTGCAGGGGACATATGAGGACCAATTGAAATCGAATATTTTGCTGCAGACCTGGTAAAAATGTAAATGTAAATCCAGTACTTGTATACTGCATGGCTCACCCATTACGTATCCAGGTGCTTGGGGGCAATTGGGAAGATTAAGCAAGATATTGCCCAGAGTCGCCTAGTGCTGGGCAGACCCCTGCAGCCGGAGCCGTGGATCGAACCTTGATTCCCAGCGTCCAACATCAGTCGCTCTGGCCGCGGTGCCACACCTCTTCCCTGGTAGAGTTTTGTGTCACCCTTCATCTTGAAACTGCTGACTGATGTCCCTGAAGATGTAGGAACCTTTTACAAAGGGACTTTTATCAAGAGCATTTTCAGAGAAGTTGTGTAATTCCACTGCAAGTGACCTAAACATTTAGAACCAGATGTACAAACATTAGGACTACTGATTGCCTAATTACGATTCTCTTCGAGTTGCAATTAGGAAACCGGTACTCGTAATGTATGAAACTCATTGAGTTTCCTTTAGGGATTCCTTGTGGGTCACAAATCGACCTACCTCATGAATATTAATGAGGCAGTTCGCAGTTTATGACCCATTAGGAATCACAGCCATCACATAGATGGTGGCATGCTGAGGTCAGCAGACCACATGTCTGTGATTGCTTTTTAATAAAGCAAACTTTAAAAAAAAATCCAGCCTGTTCTCCGTAAAGAAAAATGGGATGCATTTAAAAAGAATAAAATGAACCTTGAAGTTTCATTTTTTAAAAGTATGCAGTGGTCCGCGGAACCACTCCCTGCTCTTAAAAAATATTTGTATCAGCATTTCTCAAAGGGATCACCTCCCCCTTTGTGAATGGGTTACCACCAGATTTTAAACTGGTAGTAAAGTATTTCTAGTTTGTGACTGGAATGTGGTTGCAAAATATATGTACCATACTGATACTCTATTTGGAAGGAACACCCTAAACACGCTGCCATCAAATACCAAATCATATATGCAAAGTGTGAGTGAATTGCATTTAGCATTTTGCACATTTGAAAAACCATTCATCTGGTTGCCAAAAGCCCGAATCTAAACATCGGGACGTTTGTGACCAGAAAAATACTTGGTGCATCCAGTGGCGGCTCCTCCGCTATGGCGCAGGAGCTCACCTCACTGCTTTCAAGCAGTGCAAGACGAGAAGTAGAAACATAAAATGATAATAATTTTCAGTTATCATTTTATTGTTGTGCTACTTTGCTGGCAGGTGGGGCTGCTCTGCTCACGGAATAAGTTTTTTTATTTTTTATGTTGCGCACCCTAACACGACCGACCCCACACGTCCACTCCTCGCGCCCACCACTGACCTCCACAAGTAATGCCGGCCGCCAATGGTTACATCTGGCCCCTAGTTCGTAAATACAAGATTAAAGAAGCTGCTACGGGCAATAATTCTTTCAAGTGTGAAAATGTGAATGCGCCTTTCATTGGTAACAGAAAGCCGTTTACATGAAATTACAAGATCAGATCAGCAATAATATCCTCCTACATGGCTACCAGTCTGCTGCAAACATTGCTGCAGTGTGGAGACAGTGATGGAGACACTGATGGAGACAGTGATGGAGACAGTGATGGAGACACTGACCTGTCAGACAGTTATCTTTGTCCTGCTGATCGCTGAAAAGAATGGCGCCTGCCTCTTGATTGGCTCCTCCCTGACCTCTCCATGGCATTCAACCCAGTGGACCACCAACCCTTAACACGCGTGTTGCAAACACATTTGGGCTTCTCTGACATGGTCTTGTAATGACCCATTTCTACGTCACCAATGACACTGATGTGAACATCAAGTTACCAGAAACTCCCGTCCCGCCCTCAGAGCACCCCAAGCCTCCATCCTGTCCCCATCACCTTCAATGAGACTGGCCAATGGCAAACTCAAGGTCAATCACAACTGCTCCTGCACTGTTCTGCCAGCCAGAAGGGTGGGAGCAGTTCAGAGAACACAACAGAATTCACCACCCAAGAACATACTGATTCTTTGTAAAAAAATAGAGATCCTGAACCTAGGGCTGTCAACCTTGGCCAACCTTCCATTGTTCTCTAGCCTGCTCTCCTACTTCAAATACCTAAACCCACAGATAAGCATTCTGTTGCTGCTTCTTGGCCATGTTGGGGGAATAATATATTTGTTTTCACTGAAAAGATGTGTTTTAACCAAAATAACTCCAACTTGCTTTTGCTGTAACCAATGATGCCTTCTTCAGACCTCTTTCCTTTGTACTCTACTTTACAGTACTTTACCTGTTATATGCAGTCTTATCCTTGGGAATAACTTGATTTAGACTTTTTATTAGTTTTATTGTCTTACCTAAATTGGGTTTTATTTTTGCAAATGTGCTAAATGTCTTCATCGAAGGAAAGCCTTCATGCTTAAGTTAAACTGGCAATGACAATCTACGTATTTCTCAAAGAAACCAATTTAATTTTCAGGCCTCAGATCAGGACTTGTGGGAGCTCAGGCACGGCTCACAAAAAGGCTTCTCCTCATGATAGCTAAACAGTTCTATAGCCCAGAACTGAGACTATCTTGACAATGAGACTTCAATAGGGTTGGCATCCATGGTGACGCAAGGATTGACAGATGCGTCAGGAATTCTGACGCATCTGTTGACGGAAAAGTCACGCATTGCTGGAGTCGTGTCGCAAGCACGATGCAACTCCAGGAATGCGTGTTGCGGCCTATTAGCAATACACTGCGTCAATCCTTACGCCTGCTTCAAGCAGGCATATGGTTTTGACGCACTGGCGTCCTAAAAGTCACACAGTGAAATCTTGTAGATATCACTGCGTCACTTTTACAAGGCTTTCCTGCGTGGGAACGCCTACCGTGCGTACATTATACCTGACACAGGTATGATGTCATGCAGGGCTTTACAACGTGGCGCATCTCCCTAGATGCGTCACGTTGTAAATGGGCCGCAACTTTTACGCAGTTGCTGCGTCACAAAAGTGACGCAATGACGGCGCAAAAGTGACCAAGAGGCTTGTAAATCTACCCCTTGGTTTCTTATAACAAAGCTTTAACTCTCTTCACTTTCAAAGTCCTTGAGTGTGTGGGTCATCCACCATCAGACCCTTGGCTATAGAGGGTCAGAGGGCCCACCGCAAGCTCTTTTTTGTTATGTGTAGCCACCTTGTAGCCACCAGCGCAGTCTCACCAAGACAGAGTTCTTGTTATTCGTCGAGAACAACAAGCAGTAAGTAATCCAATCCTGGCTCAATGACATGAACCTTGATGGCTTTGAACCTCAACTTTCACTGAATGCCAAGTCACTTGGATCCACCCTGGGCACCAACTTCACCCTCAAAGGAACACACTGCCAAAAAATAGAGACGGCCTCGTCGCAGCTCTCTCTACGAAATAAAGTGAAAACTTTTCTCCTAGAATGTGACTTTAGAACAGCTGTAAAAGCTTTCATGCAGTTGTATCTGGATGATGCAAATTCCCACCGCTTTGACTTCCCAGATTCCAACTAGCCCCCTGGCGTTTAAGACCACCCTAGTTACATTCTGCTGCATGTGTCATCCAAGACCTGCAGAAATGTGATCATTTAATGTATCCTGATGGAACTCCACTGACTCCGCTTGCCAGCCAGCACTCGCTTTAAAACCAGCATCACCTTCTACAAAGCCATTAGAGCCAGTACCTCACATGCCAAGCTTACAAGCTCAGCATTTCTAGTGCCTCTCAGCACACCCACAGCCAGGACACCATCAGAGTGGAAACATAAAAGTGTAATAAAGAAAATCTAAAACAGCAGGCCTTTTCCATGTATTTACCCAGGACCTGGAACAACATGCCCGCATACATTAGGACTGCACCAACGCTGTTTCCATTTAGGAAAGATTTGATGATGCATCTTATTAACCTTTAGGTCATTGATTTTTTGACTTTACAGAAGCCTTATTTGGGTTTTTTTAGAACACCAAACAAAATGGCCGCTGTGAATGATTACATGGTGGGCAACTGGCATTACACTTTCTTGGAAAGATCGTCTACCTGTAGTTAATTTGGAAGACAATTCTCTGTAGGAATGGTGAAAGTAGGGTCTTGACTGTCGTGACAGGTAGCTAGAGAGCCCACCAGGGTCTAAAAGACCGTGGGTTATATTTACAATGGGATAGCACCACCAGAAAGTCACTCTTAGAGACATTCTGGGGGCAATATGACCTTTTCAGTTTTTTCAAAGCTCAGCTAAGCCACTTTGAGTGGCTTAACACCGCCTTGTAAATATGGCCCCTTTTGCATGAAAGGGGCGTGCAATGGTTGTTTATGTCCACCTCAACACCCATTTATTTTGATGCTTCCCCAGATTTAAAAGGATTTGTAAATCTTAGGCAGCACCAAAAACTAACGCCAGGTAATAGCCGGCATTAGAATGGTGCAACAAGGAGAAATACTTTTATTTCTCCTCATTTTTGCTTTTTCCGTGTGTGCTGCATTCTGCAGCATGCTTAGAAAAGAGCAAAACTCCATGAATGATTGTCAGGGATGTTGGACTTGGCCCTTCTGGCAGGTTCATCCCTAAATTTTTTGCTTTGATATGTGACTTGGTGTTAGTTGTTTTTGGCTTCTGCACACTTTAACACTGTGTCCCAGTGTAAAGTGCGTGCGTTCCCTGAGTGCATGTTGTGAGATTGGCCTGCCCTCCCATAGGAATGCATGGGGAATGTATGTGTCCATGGTAGTTCCTGATGTGTGGGGAGTGCAGGCTCGAGTTTGGTATGTGCGAACTCGTGACAGCGAATGCTGCGCGATGATGTGTGCGGCTTTAATGTGTCTAGTGTGGAAGTGCCACTTCTAGAAGTTGGCCTGTCTGTGCAGTAAAGGTGAATTCCCTGTCTGGCTTGTGATTGGATGGAGCTGACTGGTGTGCCTGGCTCCATGGGCTGAAGGTGCAGGCGGGGCTCTGGTGTTGGAAGAGAGCCCTGCACTGCCCAAAGAAGAAGCCAGAAGCCAGCGTCCCTCCCCCGGGGCTCCCAAGAGCGAGGGAGAGCCCCGGAGTGCAGCTGAAAAGTCCAGAGTGCAGGTCCGGCCTGATAAGTCCCGCAGACCCGGTGAGTGGGGCCCCTGTGCTACTTTGAGGCGAGGGGGGTGTCGGAGCCTGCCCCCCCAGTGGTGCTAGTTTTGTCGTGGGGGCAATGTCTGTAAGGGTAGAGCGGCCCCGGTTGGCAGTGGGCCGCTCCCCCGTTGCCCCGCATCATTGTTGCCCGAGTCCCCAGAGCGGGACTCCAATCGCCAGAGTCTCTTTCATTTTCCGAGTCCACAGAGGGGGGGACTCCAACGACGGGGGCATTTGTTCCGAGCCCACGAGAGGCTCCTGGGGGCAATGTTGTTGCTCCCACGAGGCTGCCTAATTCGAGGGGGAGAGGGGGCACATCGGGCATATTGTCGAAGTGGGGGGCACTTGCTGTGTTTTACAGCCCACGAGTACTTAGTAGCATCTTGAGAATTTAGAGCCTGCGAGGCTCCCACGTGTTTGGGGACACTATTGTTTATTCAGAGCCCCAGAAGAGAGCCAGGATGCACGCTGGTGCCAGGCTCCATTCCACAGCTGCCCAGCACTTAGTGGGCAGCTGCTACGTTTAGGCCCTGCGCAATCTTCTTTGGCAGCCTGTGCAGCCAGCCCTGACATTCTGGACATTGGGCCAGTGAGCCCCTGAGAGGCCAAGTCAGCCTGGGGTCAGTTATGTGATTTCTGCGCAAATGTGTGATTACTTGCCTAATGTGATTTTTGCAATGCCTTTATGCCTATACATCTAAATGTATGTTTATGCTTCGGAGGTTGTTTTTCCTAGTATAGGTTATACTAGTGAGTTCATGGTTCCCTGCGTGATATATGCCTAAGGTGGTTAGGATTGCGTAGGGTGTACTTATCTTCTACCAGTGGTTACTGGTTGTGTGCTACATTTGCTATTTGGTGCTACAATTATCCTATGTTCTAAGTGCTATTTCTACAAAGTGCTATTTCTACCAAGTGCTTATTCCTGACAGTGGTCCCTGTGGCCCTGTCCCGTGTATATAATCCCCTCTAAATTCCACCCGTGCCAGTGGCATAGTGTAAATTGTGTGTTTATTATCTAATGTGTTTGGTATAATACAAAGGCTACTTTTATATATAACCTTGTGTGGAGTTTCCTTTTTGGCGGTCCTTGGGTGTTGTTGCTGGGTGCGCGCTTTACACATCGCCTCCGGGATAAGCCTGACTGCTTGTGCCAAGCTACCAAGGGGGTGAGCAGGGGTTATCTTTGGCAGGTGACTTCCTTGGCCTGACTTGAGTGGTGGTTTCTGCCTGGCTTTGGCGCAAGCCTCAGCCAACCAGAAATCGCCATTTCTAACAAGGGATATAAACAATCATGAAATTATGATGATTTGCTACTTCTATGTCTGCTGCATTCTGCAGCACACATAGACAATGCTTCCTAATCATTAGGTGAAGAGTCTAGTTTTTCAATGGTCTAACACACTTATCAATGACATCTCTGTTATGCAATCTAGGAAGGGTAATATTTGTAATGTTTCCCATAAAGTTGTGCAACAGAGAAGCATGCAGTCATTAATCTGTTTCATTGCATGATAGGGCATCAAAGAACTGCAGTAATTCTGGTCATTGGTTGTTTATCAATGCCACCAGAATGAGTGGGAATGTTGTGTTCTTGTATTTGTGTTTAGTATTTTAAAATGTACACCACTAATACCTAGAGGGATATCCCTGTGTTAGTCTGAGTCAGTAACTGGATCCTGGGTAATAAGACGAAAGAGGACATAGCCATGTCTTCAATTTGTTTCTTAAAGTCAGTATATCTGACACCGTGCATTCATCCTGAAAGAGCCTATTCCAATGAGTGGTGGCTAAGAAGTTAAAAGAGTGTCTACCCTTTCAGGTTTTCTTAATTCTTTTACAGAATATCAAGGCCTTGCTGACTGATATGAGATTCCGAGTAGGTTTGTGAAAGTTGACTTTATTTAACAGCGTAAGGCCATTACCATGAAGTGCTCTATGCATGTGGCACAGTAACTTAAAGATAGCTTGTTTGTGAACAGGTAGCCAATTAAGCTGGCCGAGGCAGGCAGCTACTGAGCTCCCTTAACCTACATTGCAAACAAGTTTTGCAACTGTATTTTGAACAGCTTGATGCGTTGAGAACAAAAATTCGGCCATGCCAGCATATAATGCATTTCCATAGTCGATTGAATTAAATTGAATTGAATAAGCATTTGTAGAGCGCATGGTTACCCGGAGGCATCCCAGCGCTAGAGGCAGCAGCTCAGGAACTAATTACCAGCATTATGGAAACAAAAAAGTTTTAAAAAGTTTCCTAAAGGCCAAATGATTGGGCTTGCAAAGAATGTCCAAGGGAAGAGTGTTCCACAACCTAGCTGCATTATACAAGAAGAGGCGAGACGAGAAGAGGCAACCACCAATCCGTGCTTTCCTAATTGTGGGAACAATTGCCATCTGTTTGTTGCTAGACCGCAAGGCTCTGTTAGGGTGATACGGAGAGATGATGGAATGAAGAATAGGCGTGCCATTACCTAGCAGTGCCCTATGTGCAATGCATAGTGCCTTGAACTGAACTCTCTCCTGAATGGGCAGCCAGTGGAGAATGACCAGAGCGGTCCTAGCTGACTGCCCTCTGGGAATATTCAGCAGCAGGCGGGCTGCACAATTCAGCACAGTTTGAAGTTTCCTGATGGTGGTGGCAGAAGCTCCTAAATAAAGGGCGTTGGCATAATCAAGCCTAGATAATATAAGGGCCTGTATCACTATTTTCCTGGTGGGGAAAGGAATCGGGGGGAGAATTTTTCATAACATCCTCAGCAACCCAGACCAGCTGCCAGCCACCTTCCGAGGTTGTTCTCCAAAATCTAGCCTGTGTTCCAGCCAGAACCCTACACTTTTAATATATTCTTTAGATGAGGGAGTAGGGCCAAAGCAGCTAGGCCAAGGTAGACTGAAACTGGGTGAGGGATTGCCTAGTGGCATCAGCTCGGTTTTGGACAAATTGAGTTTCAGAGATGATGCTTCCATCCAAGATGAAACATCTTCAAGGCACCCTATTAAATCAGGGCCAGTTTTGTTGAGCTGATTAAAAGAGACAATCAGCTGTATGTCATCGGCATATGTAACCATCTGAATGTCGAAGGGTTTGACAGTGCCGGCCAAGGGACTCATATATCCATTGAAAAGAGTGGGGCTCAGAGAAGACCCCTGGGGAACCCCAAATGTTAGTGGCCTAGGTTCAGAGATAATTTCATCTTGGAATACCTGACAGGACCTGTCCTCCATGAAGGAGCAGAGCCACTTAAGGGCCATGCCTGTCACTCCGGCTTCTCTGAGTCTCTGAGTAAGCAACTGGTGGTTGACTGTGTCGAAGGCTGGGCAAAGATCCAGAAGCACAATGGCAGCGCAGCCTCCGTTGTCTAAGATTTTTCTAGTTTCCTCAACTACTGCCAGAATGGCAGTCTCGGTCCCTTGTTGGGGCCTGAAACCAGTTTGGGAGGGGTTAGATTATCTTGCACTGGATGAAAGCTTGGATTAAGTTCTTTCTCCAAGCTACTGGCTTCCATCGGAACAATTTCCGAAGGACTCATAGCAGTCTGTAACACATCCTTTGAACCTTTGTTATTTGTTCTTGTAGGACAGAGTGTTATCAATGAAAAAGCTCAAATTTGTAACCACTTTTTTGGGTGTCAGTACAGGGCCTAGCATGGCTGGCCACCAGGAATCAGTCCACCTCCAAACAACAAGATTTCTGATTTATGTGCATATAATGTCAGACAGTGGAGATGCACCTCAGAAAGACACTTGTCTAGATGATCCCTTGTTTCATCACACTTTTCATCGATAGAGATAATTAGCTGAGTGTCATCAGCATACATGATGATCTCAAATCCTCCTTTTCACACAATGTTGGCCAGTGGAGCCACATAAGCATTAAACAATGTGGGGCTCAATGAGCAGCCCTGTGGAAGTTTACAATACAGATCTTTGGGGCTAGATTTAATGGGAGGCAGCAGTAACAATTGAGTTCTATTGCTTATTAGAACATTGGAATGTTGGACACTCCATTGAAAACAATAGAGCGCTCCGGGCTTCTAACGGCCTGTGGAAGCCTGGAGCATCAACATTCCAATGTTTGCTGACAGCAACAGCTGTGAACAAAGGCCCCATGGATACTGAGTGGATTTCAAATCCCTCAGGCTACTTGCGGCCTTTATTTTACAAATTAATTGCCATCTAGGGGCGGAATGTTCTAATAGCCTTAAAGCCTTCTGTAAGCGGGCTCTACTGGCCATTAAAGGCCCACTCCCTTGTTAAAGGCTCTTGCCGGGAGCGGGCCTCTAATGGTCAGTAGAGCCTGCAATGTCGAGCTCTAAGGCTATAAAAATGAATAGAACCAATGCAAGGTGGCTGAATGTAGACCAATTTCATTCAGCCTTCGAAGTAAATGATGGTGAGACACAGTATAAAAGGCTGCACATAGATCTAATAATAATAATACTGCTGATTTCCCTTGGTTTAATAATGACCTAATGCTGTCAGTCACCACCAGTAAGGTTGTTTTGGTGCTTATTTTCACCTTGAACCCTGTTTGAACTGGATCCAGGATGATAGTGTTTGCTAAATAATGAGTCAATTGAGCATTGGCTAATTGCTTCAGTACCTTAGCCAGATAAGGTGTCAATGAAATGGCCCAATAATTGAAGAGGTGAGGCGTCCTCTCATTCCTTCTTCTTGTTGGTACAACTAAGGTCTGTTTGCAGCTTGTGAGAAACTCTGCTTCCTTCAACGATTTATTTAAAAGAAGTGTTACCAGAGGTGCAATTACGGGGATTAAAAGAGAATCGAGAAAATGCACACAAGGGTCCAAGGCTGACCCAGAGCTCACAATTCCCATTGTCCTTTCCACCAATGCCACTGTTAGATCCGTAGACTCTCCCCAATTGGACGTTGCTTCTGGGTGTACATCTGTTTACCTCCCGGGGGTGGGAGGTTGCACCCCAAAAGTTGAATCGATGGACTTGACTTTATCATTAAAATATATAGATAAGTCCTCACAAAAAGATGCAGAAGCTTTAATTGCTTGACTCAACACAATAGGTCCAGCTGATTCTTTGATAATTTTGAACTATTCGTTGGAGGAATTACTACTTTTTTCTTGTCTTATTCAGTAAGGAGCCAATTCATGGTGTTCCTATGCCTCATGTTTCTCCATGGTCTTTGATATGCAACTATTTCACAGGGTCATTGCACCATGACATCATGACTCAAACCTGTGAATCTTGTACCACAACAAGTGGGAGACACCATCTGGACATTCAGCATGTGCTCCATAATACACTTCCTGTATACTTGCTCCCTGGTCTTAGCTTATAAGTCCAGTAGGATGTGTGTGGAGTCTTTCCTTATATCGCATAAGGGACACCTTCAATGCCATGCAACCTCGCCTTGCCCAGATTGACTGTCTTCAAGTCTATTTGAATACGATGTGCTTGTTATCAATATGCATTAGTGAGTTCAAGATGTGAGTACATTTTTGGAAAAGATGGGATGTGTTAACCTGTGTGTCATACCTACTGTACGCTGGAATTATACCAATAGCAGACATGATACGCTATATGGACTTTATGATTGAGACGTCGACTCTAGCCTCCCATCAGTAGCAGACATGATGCGCTATATGTACTCTATGAATGAGACGTTGACTCTACCATCCCATCAGCAGCAGACATGATATACTACATGTACTCTATGAATGATACGTCGACTCTAGCATCCCATCAATAGCAGACATGATATGCTATATGTACTCTATGAATGAGACGTTGACTTTACCATCCCATCAGCAGCAGACATGATATGCTATATGTACTCTATGAATGAGACGACGACTCTAGCATCCCATCAATAGCAGACATGATATGCTATATGTACTCTATGAATGAGACGTCGACTCTAGCATACCATCAATAGCAGACATGATATGCTATATGTACTCTATGAATGAGACGTCGACTCTAGCGTCCCATCTGTAGCAGACATGATGTGCTATATGCACTCTACGAATGAGACGTCGACTTTACCATCCCATCAGCAGCAGACATGATATGCTATATGAACTCTATGAATGAGACGTCGACTCTAGCATCCCATCAATAGCAGACATGATATACTATATGTACTCTATGAATGAGACGTCGGCTCTAGCATCCCATCAACAGCAGACATGATGCGCTATATGTACTCTATGAATGAGACGTCGACTCTACCATCCCATCAGCAGCAGACATGATATGCTATATGAACTCTATGAATGAGACGTCGACTCTAGCAGACCATCAATAGCAGACATGATATACTATATGTACTCTATGAATGAGACGTCGGCTCTAGCATCCCATCAATAGCAGACATGATGCGCTATATGTACTCTATGAATGAGATGTCAACTCTACCATCCCATCAGCAGCAGACATGATATGCTATATGAACTCTATGAATGAGACGTCGACTCTAGCAGACCATCAATAGCAGACATGATATACTATATGTACTCTATGAATGAGACGTCGGCTCTAGCATCCCATCCCAGCAGACATGAGGCGCTATATGTACTCTATGAATGAGATGTCAACTCTACCATCCCAACAGCAGCAGACATGATATACGATATGTACTCTATGAATGAGACGTCGACTCTAGCATCAGATATGATGCGCTTAATGGACTCTATGAATGAGACATTGACTCTAGCACCCCATGTGTAGCAGTCATAATACGCTTATGGACTCCATGAATGAGACATTGGTTCTAGCATCTCATCAATAGCAGACATGATACTCTATATGGACTCTAAGCTGAAACGATACTTTGTCAGTGCGTGGGACCAAGTCATTTTAAATGGACTTAGCTTGGGCCTTCCACTGTAACATATTCAGGGGCCTCTTGACACTATACAAAGGCCTTTGGGCCTCATTTATGAGAAGTGACGCATCGCTGCGTGAATGCAGCGATGCGTCACTTCTCAGTGCAGTCTCTTTTCGACATGATGGATGTGTCATATTTACTCTATGACGTATCAGGTCGCAAGGAGTTACAGATAAGTCAGTATTTCTGACGTATCTGTAGGCGCAAAGTGACGCATTGCTGGAGTGTGTCACAAAAGTGACGCAATTCCAGCAATGTGTCCTTTCACATGGGGAAAGCCCCATTTGAAAGAGCTGCGTCAGTTTTACGCCTGCTGTGAGGCAGGCGTAAGATATTGACGCATTTGCACCCTAGAAGTGGCACAGTGAAATGTCGTAGATTTCACTGCGTCACTTCTACAAGGCTTATTTACTTGGGAACGCCCACCCTGCATACATTATACCTGACGCAGGTATAATGTAACACAGGGGTTTACAAAGTGACGCATCTGCTTAGATCTGCTTAGACTTTGTAAATAAGGTGCAACAGGAGGCATGTTTTACGCCGCCGATGCATCACAAAAAAGTGACGCAACGGAAGCGCAAAACTGTCGCATGGCCTCATAAATAAGGCCCTTTATTGTTACCCAACTCAACGGTACTGATTTACCAACCGCATCACGACCGACTCCAACGACACCTTCACCGCCGCCGAGTATCTCCACTTCCAGATACACACCGACCCAAAGACGACCCTCAGAGGCACCCTCGTCTACAGGCCCCCTGGACCACGTACACAATTCAGCGACGACATCACGGATTTCGTCAGCCCGCATGCCCTCCGCTCCGCTGACTACATCCTCCTAGGTGACCTCAACTTCCACCTGGAGAACAACAAGGACCGCAAAACACTGCCGCCCTGCTGGACAACCTCGCCAACCTCGGACTCAAGCAACTGGTGAACACCCCCACCCACTACGCCGGCCATACACTTGACCCCGTCTTCTCATCCAGCAAGCACATCACCTTCAGCCACTCCACCGGACTTCACTGGACCGACCACAGCTGCGTCCACTTCAGCTTCAGAAGAACCACGACCCACCGCCACCCGCAACAGGTTCCTCACAGGAGCTGGAGCAAGATCACCGCCGACCAGCTCACCACCTGCCTCAGCCAGAACCCACCCGCCAGCGCAACGGACCCCAACGAAGCAGCCCGCAACTTCACGCAGTGGCTGACCGCCTGCGCCGACGACCTCGCACCACTGAAGAACCCTCCTAGCAGACCCAGAAGCAAGAAGGCCTCCTGGTTCACCGAAGAACTCAAGGACTCCAAAAAGAACTGCCGCACCCTCGAGAAAGCCTGGCTCCTCGACCAGACCACAGACAACATGACCACCCTCAAAAACGGTACCCACAAGCACCACCAGCTCATCTGCACCACCAAGAAGAAGTCACTGAAAGAACGACTGGACAACAACGCCCACGACAGCAAGGAGCTCTTCAGCATCGTCAAGGAGTTCTCCAACCCCAGCACCGGCAACAACGACATCACTCCTTCACAAGATCTCTGCGACTCTCTCGCTTCGTTCTTCCACCGCAAGATCGCCGACATCCACAACAGCTTTGACGCACCACCCACGCACCCAACCGCCGAACCAACGCCCCCCACCGCCACCCTCCGCACCTGGACCACGGTGACCACCGAAGACACAGCCCGCACGATGAACACCATCCACTCCGGATCTCCGACCGACCCCTGCCCCCACCACATCTTCAACAAGGCCGACTCCATCATCGCACCCCAACTCCGGGACATCATCAACACCTCCTTCAACACCGCCACCTTCCCGGAGAGCTGGAAGCATGCCGATCTCAACGCCCTACTGAAGAAACCAACAGCGGACCCCACCGACCTCAAGAACTTCCGTCCCATCTCGCTCCTCCCTTTTCCTGCCAAAGTCATCGAGAAGACCGTCAACAGACAGCTAGCAGCCTTCCTCGAGACGAACGGATCCCTCGACCCCTCGCAGTCCGGTTTCCAAGCCAACCACAGCACCGAGACCGCCCTCATCGCTGCCACCGACGACATCAGAACCCTGCTCGACAACGGGGAAACAGCGGCCCTCATCCTCCTGGACCTCTCTGCAGCATTCGACACCGTCTGCCACCGCACTCTAGTCCAACGCCTCAGCAACATCGGGATCCAAGAGAAGGCTCTGGAGTGGATCAGCTCGTTCCTCACCGGAAGAACGCAGAGAGTCCGCCTCCCCCCGTTCCGATCCGAGGCCACCGAAGTCATCTGCGGCGTACCACAAGGATCATCACTCAGCCCCACCCTCTTCAACGTCTACATGAGACCTCTTGCAACCATCGCATGCCAGCACAACCTCAACATCATCTCCTACGCCGACGACACCCAACTGATCCTCTCCCTCACCAGAGACCCCACCACCGCCAGAACGAGCCTGCACGAAGAGATGAAAAGCGTCGCCGAATGGATGAAGAACAGCCGCCTGAAACTGAACTCAGACAAGACGGAAGTCCTCATCCTGGGACCATCGCCCTCCGCCTTGGACGACTCCTGGTGGCCCCCCGCCCTGGGCACCGCTCCCAAGCCAACCGACCACGCATGCAACCTGGGCTCCATCCTGGACTCTTCCCTCACGATGACCAGACAAGTCAACGCCATCTCCTCATCGTGCTTCAACACCCTGCGTATGCTCCGGAAGATCTTCCGATGGATCCCGACCGAAACCAGGAAGACGGTCACCCAGGCCCTCATCACCAGCCGACTGGACTACGGGAACACCCTCTACGCGGGAACCACAGCCAAACTACAGAAAAGACTCCAGCGCATACAGAACGCCTCCGCCCGACTCATCCTGGACATCCCCCGACGCAGCCACATCTCCGGCCACCTGAGGGACCTGCACTGGCTCCCCGTCAGCAAAAGGATCACGTTCAGGCTCCTTACCCACGCACACAAATCTCTCCACGACCTGGGCCCCAAGTACCTCAACGACCGCCTGACCTTCTACACGCCCACCCGTCAGCTACGTTCTACAAGCCTCGCCCTCGCCGCCGTTCCACACATCCGAAGAGCCACCGCCGGAGGAAGATCCTTCTCCTACCTGGCAGCCAAGACATGGAACTCCCTCCCCATCCACCTCCGGCTGACACAGAACCATCTCGCCTTCAGGAAACAACTCAAGACCTGGCTGTTCGAGCAGTAGCGGACCCTCCCCTAAGCGACTTGAGACCCTTCCGGGTGAGTAGCGCGCTATACAAATGGTATGATTTATTGATTGATTGAGGCGGACGAAAGACTGAGCGGACTCCTTGAAGTTTCAGTTTTGATCCTGAGGTCAAACACATACTCATTCTGTGGATGCATCAGTTCACTGAGCCACCATATCCTGCTTGGGGTGGGTATGGTCTTTTTACACTGTGATGCTTGCCTCTCTCCATCCAGAAGGAAGGCATGCAGTATGAGTTCAGGAGTCTGTCAAAGGGCTAGTAAATGCCTCACAACAGCTGCCTGCCTGTTTTTGATTTTATAGGCATTGGATTTGTGTGTAGATTGTACACATTATGGTGTTGAGGTGTTTATATCATAGCCTGGAACTGGTCCAGGGTGATTGCTAGTGGCTGAGACTTTTGCAAGCATTCCACCCATCACCTTTGTGTTTTCCTCTGGTGTTAGTGACAGCATCTCTAGGGCATGGATGCACTGCTCACAGCACCAGCAGCTCCTGATTGCAAGGTCAGTTCCAAAGTCACTGCTGCACTCACTGTCTAGGATCCTAACTTATAAAGCATGTTTAGAGGCCAAGAAGACTTGGATTTCCATTTTGTAGTACATTTTCCTCTCAATAGTCAATCTTTTGAATTGACTTTGCTTCTAATTTGTAATCAGAGTAATTCTCAAAGCCGTTTAAGGAGAAACAGCTGAATGGACTCTCTACTTCGAGCTGATGGAGTTGAGAAAAGGTGATGACACAGTTTCCGCCCCTTGACACCAGGAGCTGCTGATTCAGTTAGAACTGGATTAATGACTGATAGGTTGGCTGCCAGCCAGGACTCTGGGGCTGCCCCTTTAACATCGAGGGAGGGGCTGGCTGTCAGCCATGACACTGGCGGCAGCCCTTTTAACAGTGAGTTGTAGCGTAGCGTCTTCCCCAGCCGAGGAGCGCGCAAATGAACACGCCACACACAGAGCTCTGTAACAGACGTCTTTATTCATCCGCGTACAATCACACACATTACCGCCTTCCAGCAGGCTACATAATTCCTGTTTCAAGTCCTTCTAGGACCACAAGGACCCTAGTGTGTATAGTCTCAAGACACTACACGAGGGAGGGGCTGACTGTAATTCATGAATCTGGGGGCAACCCCTTTAACAGCGGGGGGGCTGACTGTCAGCCAGGGCACTGGTGGCAGCCCCCCTCAACAGCGAGAGAAAAGCTGGTTCTCTGCTGGCCTCTAAGGCAGCCTCCCCTCATCAATCAACAGTTTTGGGAGCAGAAAAGTACTGTAAGTGCAGCATTATGTTCTGTCCTACAATGAGGCGCATTGTCCCATCTTTCCTAAATTGAATCAACTTTGGTGCAGTCCTGATTATTGGGGGGGGGGCAGGGTAGAAACCAGCTCTTTTGATGGATCTATGAAACCTGAATCCAGGTCTGCAAAACAAAGAGGAATACTGCATAGAAAATGAGGCCGGTAGGCAAATATTCTGGTAAACCAGTGCCAGCGGCCCCTCCACAGGATGGGTGGGAATTACGTGAGCTCCAGAGCCAGAAACTTTGATGGCTGGCTTTGCCCCTCGGAGAACAACCTGGGCAAGAGATAAAATGACATTAGATAACTAAAATTGTAGCACATATTTACAAATTGGGGCAGTTTTAAACCTGTAAAGACTCAGGGACCGATTCACAAAAGTAATCTGAGACAAAATCCTAACTTTACGATCGTCGGTATTCACAAAAGGCATTTAGTAGTAGTAAAGTTAGGACTCCTAACTTTACTACTTCTAAACTGAGACAAAATCCTAACTTTACGACTTTCAGTATTCACAAAAGGCATTTAGTAGTAGTTACATTAGGATTCCTAACTTTACTACTTCTAAACTGAGACAAAATCCTAACTTTACGACTTTCAGTATTCACAAAAGGCATTTAGTAGTAGTTAAATTAGGATTCCTAACTTTACTACTTCTAAACTGAGACAAAATCCTAACTTTACGACTTTCAGTATTCACAAAAGGCATTTAGTAGTAGTTAAATTAGGACTCCTAACTTTACTACTTCTAAACTGAGACAAAATCCTAACTTTACGACTTTCAGTATTCACAAAAGGCATTTAGTAGTAGTTAAATTAGGATTCCTAACTTTACTACTTCTAAACTGAGACAAAATCCTAACTTTACGACTTTCAGTATTCACAAAAGGCATTTAGTAGTAGTTAAATTAGGATTCCTAACTTTACTACTTCTAAACTGAGACAAAATCCTAACTTTACTACTTTCAGTATTCACAAAAGGCATTTAGTAGTAGTAATGTTAGGATCCCTAACTTTACTACTACTAAATGCCTATTGTGAATACCAGAAGTCGTAAAGTTAGGATTTTGTCTCAGATTATTTTTGTGAATCGGGCCCACGCTGTGTAAGTGTATTGCAAGGCATGGAAAACTGCATGTATTTGAGCTTGCTGAAGGAAATGTTTGTTGTAAAATAAGGGAAGTCAACAGTACAATCAGGCCCAGCAGACCATAAAACAAACCCACAAATTGCTTTAAAAAACGGCCCACACACTGGGGCCGATTCACAGAACTAACTTAAGACAAAATCCTAAACTTACTACATTTGGTATTCACAGAAGTTAGGATTTGTCTTAAGTTTGTCTTAAGACAAACTTAAGACAGACTTAAGATAGACTTAAGTTAGGATTTTGTCTTAAGTCTGTCTTAAGTCTGTCTTAAAACAAACTTAAGACAAAATCCTAAATGCTGTGAATACCAAAAGTAGTACGTTTAGGATTTTGTCTTAAGTTAGTTCTGTGAATCGGGCCCACTGACATTTAGACTAACCCATCAGGCACTGTCTGATTGCCCTCATAGGTGAGCCCAACCATGATTGCATCCCTAAGAGGAGAGCTTCCTTTGTGGTGTCATCCGCCACAGTGCATGCTGTGCAAGGGACACAGGACCTTACCTTGCTGGAGGAGCTGCATCTGCCTTGGGGGAAGAAGAAGGAAAGAGTGTTGGGAGTGCACCCTGCAGGAAGGTGCTTTCTACAGAAGGAGAGCCCAGCACTGCAGAAAGGACAAATACCTGAATCTCAAGATCAGAATGCCTCTGGAAAATGTTACAGGTGTCTGGAGCTGGACTCCGGAAGGAGAAGACTGACCATCCTGTTCAAATACATGCTTTCAGTGGCTAACTCACTCTTGTAGCCTGCCACCATATTAAAATCCCATTCATGATAATGCATTTCATACTTGTAACCCTTTTTAGGGGAAACCATGAAAAATATCTAGTGTGATTGTAAGTTACTAAGTTATGGCTGCCCCTAATACGCCTAAAGGCTGGAAACTCTGGTGCACACCACAAGGCCCCAGCACAGGGAGACCTATTTTCTAGACCCTAAGTCTCCCAGGAGTGAGACAACAACTAGATAAAGCTGCCTGACTTGTGTAAACGGTCTAGGGTGGCTGACCTCCTCTGCTGGGGGGGTCATGCGTGTTGCTAGGCAACCAGTGTGAACCAGAGACAATATTGTCCCAAGCTAGAAGCTCTGTTTTGCTCTTGGCTGAGGACCCTATAATGAAGAAATCTATTGTTATATCTGTGTATATAGAATTATTTGTCACTCTACAGGTGAGATAACTTTTGTTCTAGTGCATAGGTGACTGATAAAGTCTTAGGGGCTGATTTTGAAGTTGGGAGATTTATTTATTTATTTATGCGTTTTTATATTGCGCTGACTTTACCCGAAGGTGTCAGAGCGCTTCATAATAGGAACAGAACTGATACATGAGAACATTACAAGTGAACAAATTACAAAAGCAAACGTTAAGTTACATGAGGCAAAAGTGACAAATGTGAGCAATCAAAATACAAGAGGTAGCAAACGGTGCATTACAGGAGGAAAAAGTGACATGTGTGCAGGTTACAAAAGCGTACAAAGTACAAGTAGAGGTATACTACTGCAATAAATGGAGGACACTCAAACACAAGAACAAACGTTACGTAGGCAATGGTGGCACTTGTGCAAGTATCGAAAGCAAACAAAATGTAAGAGGTTGCAAACAGTGTGTTACAAGAGAAAAGTGACGTGTGCATGTTACAAAAGAGTACCCAGCACAGGTAAAAGGGTAGTACTGCAATAAATGGCAGACTCTCAAACCACAAGAACACACTGGGAATGCACTTCCATAGTCATGGAGAATAGAGATTTTCTATACTAAAAGGTCTTCCTTCAGATAATAGAGAGGGCATGAATTACTTTAGGAGGTGTCTTTGAAAGAGGAGAACTTTGAGGTCCGTTTTGAAGGCCTGGGGGGAGGTGGTGGTCCGGAGCTGAGGCGGAAGTGAGTTCCAGATTCTCACTGCGTTGCCTGAAAAGGATTGGGTCATCGATCTTTCCTTCTTGAAAGTGGGAGGTTCAAGCAGTAGATTTTCCGCAGTTCCTGATGGTCTCGAGCCTCCAGAGAGTTTCAGTTTATTCGCCAGGTAGCGAGGAGAGCAGGAGTGCAAGGCTTTGTGGGTGATGCAGGCAGTCTTGTAGATAGATCTTGCCTCTATGGGAAGCCAGCGGAGGGTGGATAACATGGGTGTGATGTGGTCGCTTCTTTTGGCCCCATAAATGAAACGAGCTGCTGAATGGAGAACAGACTTAGGGGGGACAGGTGGGATTTGGGGAGGCAAGTAAGAAGAGAATTGCAGTAATCCAGTCTGGAGAGGACCAGCGATTGGACCAGGGTTTTAAGGTCATGCTCCGGGAAGAAGCGACAAATACCCCACAGAAGGCGCAGTTGGTATCGAGCAGACTTTGCAATTGAATTCATGTGGGAGAGTATATTGAGTTTTGTGTCGAGTATGACACCAAGGGATGTTGCGCTGTTGACAATGATGGGTTTATTGTTCAGTAGATTCATCTGGTCCATCCATGATTGAACCGGGGGAGGAGAGAGTGAGGAGGAGAGGCGGAGGAATTCAGTTTTGGAGGGATTCAGAATCAGTTGATGTGTTGACATCCAGTTTTGAATGGAGTCCAGAGAAGAGCTTCGGACGGAGAGATCGTGAGTGGAGGAAACCTTGAGGTAGATTTGAGTGTCGTCTGCATAGAGATGATAGTCGACAGGGCGATGGATAATTACTTTGGAGGCCTGACAGAGTAACTGCCTGCCACATTTTTAAATGTCCATCAGCTAGACGGGCATGTCAAGCATTGACAGAAACCACCAGGCAGTTCCTTACTATGTATTAGAACTTTGCCGTACAGCTCTGTCAAACATAACGCCAAAGTTTCATAAACAAAAGCGAGTTTTAGTTTTTTTAGGAAAAAACAATGCCCCCCTTGCCATGGGAGCCATTGCCCATGGTGAGGAGGGCTTTTATAGTTTTTGATTGGCCCTATCCACCAGGGTTTTCCTGTCAGTGATGGGTAGTAAAAGCTGCTATATGTCCGCCAATCTAAACTAGGCGGGGGGCATATAGCCAATTCTCTGGTGGCTTCTCTCTGTCTGGCCATTGGAAAAGTTTGCCACAGGGTAGACGGAGTAGTCTCCACCGTGGAATAAATATGGCCCACCGCATGTAAATTTGGTATGCTGACCACTATCTTGGCAGTGAGGATACACCGTCACCGATAAGACAGAGCACCCTTACTGCCAAGTATAAATCAGGCCCTTTGATTCAAACTGTTCATGCTGAATGTTATGTCAAAGGCAGCAGTTCTTCTTTAATGTTTGAGTTTATCCTATCAAAGTCTATAGGTCTACATTCTCAGTGGCTTTCTGTCAGCCCCCCTTTAGGAGAGATTTGGAAGTACTTGTGTACTATTTGGAATAATTTGATGCAAACTACCTATTGCGTACATATATGTAATTCTATGTGTAGTATGTGACTTTATCTACATTAAAAGAAAAGAAACAGTGACTGGGGAATGCTTTATTGAGTGTTATAAAGTGTGTTACTGAGTTCTGAGTTTCCAGTCTATTCCACCTCCTTGAAGTAGCCTTGGACTGCTCTGCCATCGGTACCTTGAGAGTCAAGCACTGAAGGGTTGTGCTTTCTTTTCAATTTGGGGTGACAATGACATGAGACTCCTGGACACAATATTAACTGATACAAGTGAGGCCCAATACTCCATTGATGACCTTGAACCACCCCAAACCAGTGAAAAAAAACAGAAATTCAAAAAAAAGCAGAGAAGCAGGGAGAGCAATCAGGGGGATAGATACAATAATATTTAAATATTCAAGACAAGATTAAAACATTTCTGGTACTGAAGTGAAGGAATGCAAAGTAGGGTGAGATCAGTGTCACCTCAAGGAATGTCTGGGGCCCCAAGCAACAAATATGCTGAGGGTCCCTGTTTGGAACAACTTTGACTTTTATGACCCATTTTCCTGTAATTCAAGCACTATGGTACCTAACTATATTGAATTACATGTTAAATGTTAAGATACAAAAATACACAATAGAGAGAAAGGTCACTTTCACAGTGGGCCCCTTGGCAGGTGGGGGCCCTGAGCAATTGCCCACTTTGCCCATTCCTTAAAAAGTGGGATATCCTGGAGCAGAGAGAAATGAGGCAAAGAGAATATTCCCAGGTAAAAGCAGAATTGCCCATAGATGTGTTCAATGTTTACAACAGAAAGGAGCAAATAAGGGGCATAAAATAGCTGTAGGAACCATATTGACTGCAGTGTGTAGTGCTGGCACATACACAACCTCCAGCGTGCCACCAGAGCCTCTGGTACTTATTGTAAATAAAGCAGTGGGGTGCAAGGGGTGCATCATATGATACCAAAGGACACTAAAAGCCTCATTAAAATGAACGCTAGGGCGTCTAGAGAAGTGTGGCTCAATGGGTGGAGAAGTGTGGCTCAATGGTTAGAGCAGCAGACCCTGATGCAGAGGTCTAGCCCGGGACCAGGGTTCAATTCCCCGCCTCGGTGGGTCTTGGGCTCAAAATTCCACGGACCTGATCATTCTCGCCTCGGTTCCTATTCCAATCATGGAGTCCCACTCTGCAACTCTGGGCAATAGCTTGCTTAATCTCCACAATGGCCCCCACAACGTTAAGGATGCCTGGCCTCCACCTTGGGGGTGCCCAGGAGTGGACACCTCACAGGGAAAGCCAGGGTGGGTTCCACAGCGGTATTCGTACAAGCACCTTGAGACCCTTGCGGGTGAGTAGAGCGCTAAACAAGTATCAATTTATATTTACATTTCTATCAGGGATGGGAGAGAGACAGATGTAGGTCACATTAAGAGCAGGCAGCAGCTGCTAATCAGGGTGAAGTGGAAAGGTTTCTGGCAGCCTTCGTCAAGGTCAAAGCAAAACTGCAAATTTGAGTAGATTTTGTGCTTAAATTAGTCACATAAAAATCGTGAACTTTATGGCAATTTATGTCACCTAAACACATGTTTAATGGTAAAAGGGTATTCTGCAGAGATGCTTGTTCTATAAAACATGTAGGGCTCATTTAGAAGAGGGCAGAACTGGGGCACCTGCCTGAAAATGGTAGCTGTTCCACCCAACACCCTCCCAGTTTCCTAACATTTGTCAGAGTTGGGGTGCTGGCATGGATGACATATCACCAAAGTCACAGGGGCTGTGCAAAATCTAAGTGTTACCAAGACAGTGAACGCGACTCATGAGTCCACCCTATTCAGGGTGGAAAATGGGCAGAGCTGGTGAGTGTCTGTCAGGCAGATTGAGGATAATTTTCACAAATGCATAGCTAAAATATTGTAGGTGTTTTCAATTATAAAGCACACATTTACCAACTAAAGAACAACCATACCATCAGAAATAACCACTGGACATCCATGATTGGGAGCAGGCAAGGCCCATGAAATTATGTGAACTAAGGTAAGTGCTCTTATCCCAGCTCCTTGTTGATGGTGTAAGAAACTGGGTTACTGGTTGAAGAGTGGGGGGTGAAGCCCTCCTCAAGCAGCAACCACAATTCCTCTCAGGGTGAAGTCACAAGCAAACCCTAAATTAACCATGGGGTATCTTGATGCAGACCAGTCAGGTTTCACTTAGAGGCAATGTGTAAAGTGTTTGTGCAACACTTCAAACAGTAACACAATGAACAAACACCACAAAAGGAGCCCACAACAGGATTAGAACAATAGAGTGATTTTTAATAAATAAAACAAGACCAGAAAACAAACATCCAATCAGTAGAACCAGAGATATTGAATTTTAAAGTTTTTAGAGAAAACAGCACCAGAAGGCATAAAGTGCCAACTGTGCTCGCACTGGACCAGGACAAAGTCGCAAGTTCAGGCCGACCATGATGGAGTGCAGGATGGCTACAAGGACCCAGTTAGGCCCACTAAACAAAAAGTACCTTAAATCCTGGTATGTGTAGGGTCACCTGGATCCGCATCGAAGATGTGTCAGACAGCCGAAGTGATGCATTGATTCAGAGATGCAGCGAGGCTGCTATGCCAAGTCTGTCATCTTCGCCGAGGCTGCCGTTGATGAGAAATACGAGGGCCCGCGGTGAGGATGCATCTTGCAGAGGCTGTTCTGAAGGTGATTGAGGCTGCCACAGTGATACGAGTCTTTGCAACGGGTCCAGTCCATGCAACAATGGAGATATGTTGGTTCTGTATGGGGTTGCACTACAAAGCAGAGGAGATGCATCGGTTCCGCTTGATCCACAGAGTCTAGCAAAGCACCTTAAACCCACTTCCAAGGGTCCAGGAGTGGAGTGGCAGCATTTGGCAGGGTAGACTCAGAGATGTCAGAGTCCAGGTGCAGATGAAAAGTTGTTAGAAGCCTGTTATGTCCCTGAGGCTCCAGACCAGGAGCCCTTGGAGTCACTCTGGGTTCTGGGTTCAAGAGATGCAGGCTCAGTCCTTCTCACCCAGGCAAGAGGGCAGCATGCTGCAGGTCAGCACAGCAAAGCATGAGTTCAACGGAGTGCAGTTGAGCAGAGTGGCAGTCCTTCAGGAGCACAGCAGTCCTTCTTCCTGGCAGAAGATCCACAGGTCAAAAAGTGAACTAAGATGTTGGTGTCTGGGGATCTTTTTTTATACCCTGGTGCCCTAGTATGGGAAGGCGGAGGAAGCTTCTGGACTGGGTGTCTTTGAAGAGTATTTAACCCCCTGCCTCTCCTGCCCTGGCTCCAAGCTGTCTGAAGTGATAATGCAGGGTTATTAGGCCCTTTGTGTGAAGCCACAGCATAGGCTATTCAGGTATAAGTGACTCTGTGCTCAGCTCTGCCCCACCATTCTGCCGGCATATGTCCCACTCAGGCACACCTAATCCCTCTATTGTGTGACTGTCTGGAAAGAATTTGCAGAGTCTAACTGTCAGTTACACCCAGTCATGAGATTCAAGAAAAAGCCAAATTTCTACTAGTGGCATCCTCAGAATTGCAATTTGAAATCCGACTTCAATATAAGTTATGATTTTAAATTGTATTTCCAGACAACAAATATGAACAGGTTATTTTTTCCCATTTAGAAATTATACATATAAAATGTAAAAAAGCAACTCTGTGTTATCCTATGAGGGAGAGATAGGCTTTGCAGCAGTCAAAAACAAATGTAAGGTGTTTTCACTATCAGGACTTTTAAAAATAAAAAGTACATGTCCTACTTTTTAAATACATGGCACCCTGCCCTCTGGCCTGTCCAGGCCCTACCCTAGGGTTGACTTACATGTATTAAAAAGGCAGGTCTGGGCTGGCAAAAGTTTCATTTTGCCATGTCATAATGGTAGGTTACCCTGCACACACAGGCTCTGCAGTGGCAGGCCTGAGGCATGTTTAAAAGACTACTTAAGTGGGCAGCACAATCAGTGCTGCAGGCCAACAAGTAGCATTTACTTTACAGCTCCTCGGTGCATGTAGTACCACTTTATTAGGGAATTATAAGTAAATTAAATAGACCAATTGGGTATAAGCCAATTTTACCATGTTTTAAGGAGAGCACAAGCTCTTTAGCACTGGTTAGCAGTGGTAAAGTGCACAAAGTTCTAAGGTCAACAAAATTGAATTAATCAAAAAGTAGGAGGAAGAATAAAATGATCCAGCAGAAAGGGCCAAGTCCAACAGGGTGCTTTGCCTTTTTTATTATTAGCCTGCCCCAGCTCATAAACTTCCTCACCAGTAAGGCACATGCAGAAAAATAATGGATTTGGGGTGGGCAGTGACTAGAGAATAATGGGGCTGGCAAAGGAGTTCACCTTTTTTCTTTTGGAAGGGAAACTTCCCATTCTGCAGTCTTTAAAGCAGAAAAGGCAAAATAAGGGAAGGAAGGTGAGCCACTTTCCCTGGCCACTGAGAGTGAGGAAATGGTTTGCATAATTCTGTCGGTGTGCACACAATGATTTTCGGCCCTTTCAGTCATGTCCCTCTCCATTTGATAGGAACTCCAAAAAATCATTGATTAGATCACAGTTTTGTAAAAGTACCCTTTGTGTATTGATCCTTTCCATTCCCAAATCTTTTATAAGCCCTGCTCACACATTTGTGTCCAGTTTGTGCAGTTTCAAAAACTGATGCATCCTGCAACACTGAGCCATAGCCAGAGTAATGCCCTTCATTAAAACTGTGCCAGAAAAAGAAAGGTCCATGAAGGATTCTGTGTTATTGTGTAAAATAGAAAGAACGAGGACGCCTCTCTCTTGAGCCAGGCAAGTATTGATTTTGGAAGTACAGTGTGCCAATGGAAATAATGTTCCCCATTGCTGCTATGCAGCAGAGGAAAAGTCTCTCTCTAATGTACTCTGAAACTACTTTTCAGAATATTGGTTGAAGATGAACGCATACAACATGTTATGGGGGAAGATTGTGCCAACCAATCAAATTGGGATATTTACAAGAAAAGGTCGGAGCGCCGTGTTACGCCAAATTTGGCAATGCCATGCTCCAACATTTTCAAAATGCAGGGATGCGCTGTATTTACAAAAATACAGCACACCACTGCATTGCCCCTAGTGCTGGCACTTATAAACCTGCCTAGCGAGGGCACCCTTGCACCTTTTTGCAAGGGTGCCTGCGCTGCAGGGGAATTGTTTATGTGCAGGAAGGAACACCTTCCTGCACATAAAACATAATTCATATCAATTTACTCTTTCTAGAAAGAGAAAGAGCAAAAAATTAGGAAAAATGTATAATATCTACTCGCATCGTCATGCTAAGACCCGGTATTACCGGGCCTTAGTTTTTGGCGCTGCCTCAGCCTTGTAAATCTGGGTCAGCGCCAAAAAGCATTGGTGTTGCGGTGGAACGCCCACAGCAACACTCATTGTCCACCCCTTTGCAGTGGTAGATTGCAGTAATAAGGGGCATATTTGCAAGGTGGCGTTAAGCCACGTTAAGTGGCTAAGGGCAACCTTGTAATTATGGGGATGGCGCAACACTACCGGAGTGACAGAAAAACATACGCTCCGGTGGCAAAAGAGGCTTGTAAATATGCCCCAGAGTTTTACAACCTGTATCATCTCGGGTCACTACCTTTGCCTCCTAGATCACCAGGGCGCTTTACCAGTTTTTTAGGTCTCGTCCTATGCAGCGCGCATGCGCTGCATTGGAGAAGACCTAATGCCATTGGCAGAGCTTTTTCAGCAAAGAAGTGCACGCGTTGCATTGCTTGCAATGCAACCCTTGCACATCTTGGCGATTTCCTTTCGGGAGCGCGGCGCGCGTGGCGCCATATGGTGGCGCCATATGGTCGCATGCTCCCGAAAGGAATCGCCCATGCCCCCTCCCCCTGCTGCCACTTTCACTGCTGCGCGGCTTTACTACTGCGCTGCCAATGCTTGTTGTATTTAGTTACTCTACCAAATTAAATGGGCACCAGATCTCTTCTAACCCGGTGCGAATGGAAATTATTTTTTTAGCTCGTTTTGTATCCGTGTACTTTTCTGTGAAAAGGAAACGCTGAGTGGTAGGGAATTCTTTTTCAGAGATAGAAATTAAACGGTTTAATGTATTTGTCACTTGAGTGAATGCCTTAATTTAAAAAAATGATTTCTTTATTGTATTTCCATGGCATACAGTTACATCCAGAACATAGATGAAGGTAGCCAGAATATTGTAAAGATCCGAACAAGTTAGGGCAATGTGAACAGGGACAATGAACCCATACAATCCTCTACTAATGAACAAGAAATAATAGTGCTGGGTATTAACAACGTCCTCCAACAGGGGCGGTCCGAACTTTTATGCAAGAATGAGGGAGGACGCTCATCCTCACGGAATTGGAATCACCCTCTGAAGCTGCACCGTTTGCCCATCCGTGTACTGTCACAGGGGTGGGGAAGCCTCCCTCCTGCAACAACAATCAATTGCCCAAGGAGGGACACGACGTCGCTTTCTGGTCTGGCTCCTGAGTGCCCATGGGGGCACAAACCTTTCTCACACTGTCAGAGCCTTGATTGTTATAAAATAAGAACCTGTAAGAGAAAAGGAGGTGGGCGAAAATATTGCGTCTTCGACGCACGCTCACGCTTTTCTACACAAAATGTAATTATCGAAACAAAAGAAGCATTAGCTCGTACATTTGATGTGGTACAGTGCCAATGACGTGTGACGGGTGACGCGTTCCTTTCTTCCACACAGTGCACTCTGAGTCTTTTTAAAGCTACCTTATTCGAATTTTCCACTGCTTTTTTGGGACTATTGTAAGTGTAAGTGTGGTATACAGTGCATAACAGGCGTACTAGAGTGTGAACTTTACATTTGGAAGCTGTCTACAGTTCATACGCCAGGTCATCTATCATATAACTGGACGTTCTATATATCTCATTTGCTGGAATGTGGTTACTAACTGCAGTATTTTCAAAGGGTTAAACTCTCCCCTGTGTAATGTATGTTTTCTGCCTGCCAATATAAAGTCACTGCTGTATTTTGCTCAACGTGTATAAAAAGTACACGCATTCCCCTCGGATACCGGTTTGTTTGCTAAATGAATAATGCCTGCAGCTTTCTTGCTCCATCCCCCATCACCACATCCACCACCACCACATCGACCACCATCACCACGTCCACCACCACCACCACCACATCCACCACCACTACGTCTAACCACCACCATGTCCACCACCACCACGCCAACTACCACCATGTCCAGCACCACCATGTCCACCACCACCACACCCACCTCCACCACATCCACCACCCCCACCACACCCACCACCACCATGTCCACCACATCCACCACCATGTCCACCACCACCATGTCCACCACATCCACCACCATGTCCACCACTACCATGTCCACCACCACCACCACCATGTCCACCACTACCACCACAGCCACCACCACCACATCCACCACCACCACACCCACGACCACCACGTCCACCGCATCCACCACCATGTCCACCACCACCATGTCCACCACCACCACCATGTCCACCACCACCACCACGTCCACCACCACGTCCACCACCACGTCCACCATGAGGCTACTACCACGTCCACCACCACCACATCTACCTCCACCACCACCACATCCACTACCACCACCACGTCCACCACCAAGTTCACCACCAAGTCCACCACCACATCCACCACTACATCCACCACCACAACGTCCACCACCACCACGTCCACCACCACCACCATGTCCACCACCACCACATCCACCACCATCACATCCAACTTCACATCCACCACCACCACATCCACCACCACCACCACATCCACCACGACCACGTCCACCACCACTACCACCACCACCACATCCACCACCACCACATCCACCACCACCACATCCACCACCATCACGTCCACCACCACCATTTCCACCACATCCACCACCACGTCCACCACCACCATGTCCACCACCACCACCACCATGTCTACCACCACCACCACGTCTACCACAAGGCCACTACCATGTCCACCACCACCACGTCTACCTCCACCACCACCACATCCACTACCACCACCACGTCCACCACCACATCCACCACCACATCCACCACGTCCACCACCACCATTTTCCAATGCATAGGTCTTGCATTATTAAAGTTTGAGCTATTGCCATTGTAAATGGCAATGCCTTTTATTCATTTGTTTTGAAAACCTGCAATTGGTGCATAAAGACACACTTGAACATATAGTCCTTGCTTACGATGAGCAAGGCTGGCAGTAAAAGAGACTGCCAGCCTTGCTTTTCAAAAGCATGGACTATAAGTACAAAGTGCTTGTTTATGCACCGATGCAAATGACTAAAAGGCATTGTTATTTACAATGCCAATAGCTCAAACTTTAATAATGCGAGACCTATTGCATTGTAAATGCTTGTGTTTAAAGGAGGTAGCTCAGAGATAGCCCAATGCGAGTTGCACACCCTGACTGTCAAGCAGCTCTGCTTAATGAGTAGGGAATGTACAAACAGCTGCTCTTCAAAAGAGAATGTGAAATGGCGAAAACCTGATTTGAGGCAGAACAAAAGGATTTCGAGGAGCAA
This sequence comes from Lissotriton helveticus, assembly GCF_964261635.1. Lineage (NCBI taxonomy): Eukaryota > Metazoa > Chordata > Amphibia > Caudata > Salamandridae > Lissotriton > Lissotriton helveticus. Next base: position 1,159,358,390 of record NC_136072.1, on the reverse strand, counting down.
TTTGGTGTCCTTAACCTGGTTTGAGTTTACTTGTAGCCTTTTTGTTTGTTGCTAGCATACAATCCTATTCGTGATCAAAGTGCACGGAGGAATGACAGCGGGCTGTGCTGTAAATAGCGTTAATGGGTAAGGGAAAGGCACTGTGCATGCATAAAGCAAGGCTGTCATCAATTCAGAAAGCCGCATAAGAGTAAGTGAATATAAAACATTGTACTTTTCGGAACAATTTTCAAAAACGTCCCTAAAGTAAGTAAAAAAAAGCATTGGCAAAGCCAATAGGTCTCGCCTTTGGGACCTTATAAGTGTTTATCCCTGTAACACTTGATGTTGTTGCACCAAAGATATTGTGCTGGATAACTAAAAACGTATAAGGTCCCAAAGGCGAGACCTATTGGCTATGCCAATGCTTGTTATTTAATATAACTGCATTGTCGAAAGAGTTAATCAAACTAGTTCCATTGAAAGCATGTGAATTACATCTAAAAAAATCTACGAATTTGTTAAACTAATTCCTTGGGTAAACAACCTTTACAACGCAACTTTTATCACGCAGTGCCTTTACAACGCAACTTTTACAACGCAAACCATTACAACGCATTGCGCTGGGGGCGCTCTAGGATAGGGAATAGGTTTAATGTACTATCCAACACCTTCCCTACTATCCACGGGGACTGGAGTTGGAATAGTAAATTAAACAATTCACTAACCTGCGCCTAAAAGCACTATGCGTTGTAATGGTATGCGTTGTAAAAAACGCGGTGTAAAAGCATGTGATGTAAAAGCATGCGTTGTAATGTCATACATCCATTCCTAGGACTCGAAACATCCTCCCAACCTGGTATCCCTGTTTCCATAACAGCAAAACACGGCGAGGGCCAGAATCAGGCAGAGCCCAGAAAGTGTAAACCTTGCTGAGCAGCACTGCCACCTCCGTGCCCCCGCTGCCCCCAAGCCAGGGTGAGACCTGCACATGTCTGGGTTACCCTCATTAGCTGACATGGAACCCAGTAGTGGAAAGATGAGCAGAACCCAGCCTGCCACTTACCAGCTCAAGGGCACTTCCTCAAGGCTTTGAGGTATTATAACTTTACACTAATTGGTCAATTACCTTTGTGCGTGGTTCTAGCTTTGCTTGAGGCGGTGCTGTTCGTTGCTTATTTATGTAGAGTAGAATTGGGAGCTGGTGATTACCACTTATATTGTGTGACTGCAAAACGTGTTGAAGTGTGTCATTTTAAAAGTTATTTCTTTAATTTATCATCACAGAATGGAGTGCTCGTGGCTTTTATTTGTTGTGGGAACCATCAGCGTGTAGTTTGGCAAAACTATATTTCTGACGTCCTACTTGTAACATAAAACTCATGCAAATCTAGATACTGGATAGAAAAACGTGAGCTATCTCGAAACCAGCAGTCGAGTGCCAATCAACCACATAGTAGATGAGCGGGTTAATGCGGCTGCTGCAGAGGCCATGATGAAAATCGTTTTTTATAGTATAAAAAATAACAAAACTTACCACACACTGGCCTAATATTCCATGATCGTGTAAGTGAAAAGAAACACAAGGGTGCTAATTCTGACCAGTGAATTTAAGAGATAAAAGTCATAAGAGTCAATGATGTACTAGAATCTAGATGTTCGTGTGTGTGTGGGCGGGGGGGGGGGGTGAGGCAAGATGCAGAAGCACTCTTACTGAATGCTTTGTGCAGTGTTACTTGGACATTTATCACAGTGTTTTGTTGGTAGTAATGGCGCATAGACGTGGCATTCTGTGATGTCGTCTTACCTGGTAAGAGAAATAGAAAATTACATCACACAGACCTTATTACAGCTATTTATTTATTTATTTAAGTTTTGTATAGCACTAGCTAGACCCGAAGGTATCAGAGCGCTTCACAACGGAACAAATGAGTATCAACATAACAGGTAGGTCGAGCAGGGTAGGGAAAGAATGGGAAAGCATAGAGGAAGTAAATATCTATACATTGATAGCATGAAGGCAACATGGAGGAGAACAAATATCTATACATTGATAGTATGAAGGCAACATGGCGGAGAACAAGGGAGAGTCATCAGGTTCTCGCTGGGACAAACAGACAGTGAGCTATAAGAGTCAGACGGAGATTTTCTTTACAATCCAGCTCGCTCCAGAAAGAAGGTTTTTAGTAGTGTCTTGAATTTTAGGAAGGAGGTTGTCATCCTGATGTGTGGGAGAATGGAGTTCCATATTTTAGCAGCATTTCCCGCAAAGGACCTGTTAGATCTTTTGCGTTTCTGTGATTTCAGAGGTATGAGTAGGAGCGTGTTGGAGCTTCTGAGGGTCCTGGACTGACCGGCTCTCTTGAGTTTATTGGCCAGATATTCCGGTTTACCAGTATGCAGGGCTTTGTGTGTGAGGCAGGCTGTGCGGAAGTTGGCTCGGTGATTAATCGGAAGCCATTTCAGGTCCTTGAGAGCCGGGGAGATGTGCTCAAATTTCTTAGTTCCTGTGACCATTCTAGCTGCTGCATTCAGGGTAGCCGTCAGAGGACCTAGGTGCGATTTGGCTGTTCCAGTCAGAGTAGCAATGCCATAGTCGAACCTGGAGAGTACCAGTGCCTGAGTGGCCTGTTTCAGGTCTTTCAAGGGGAGGAAGGGTTTAAGTTTGTAAAGAAGTTTCAGGTTAAGGAAAGCACTTTTGGCAGTTTTAGAGATGTGTTCCTTCATGTCCAGCTTTGGGTCCAGAGTGATCCCCAGTGATTTGACGGAGGTTGTAGGAACAAGAGGAACATTGAGGGCATTTAAAGCTTTGAGCCATTCGAGTATTTGGGGATTTTCATTTTTGTTTGAGATGAGGGGCACTTCTGTCTTTTCTTCATTAAGTTTGAGGTGGTTGGATGAGAGCCAGTGTTGGACCTTTGAGAGAGTGTCATTTAGTCTGTGGATGTCTGCAATCGAATTGGTTTCCAGGTAGAGTTGTGTGTCATCTGCATAGAGGTGAAAAGGGATGTTGGTGTTCCTTAGAATGTTAGTGAGGGGCTCCATGTAGATGTTGAAAAGTTGTGGAGAGAGTACTGACCCCTGTGGGACTCCTCTAGTAATGGGGAGGGGGTCCGAGTTGTAGCTTTTAATTTTGATAGTTTGAGAGCGGTTGTTAAGAAAGGAGGCGAACCATTTGAGAACAGTTTTATCCAGACCTGCTCTCTTCTGAAGGACATTGAGTAGTAGGTTGTGATCCACTGTGTCGAATGCTGCCGAGAGGTCTAAGAGGATGAGGAGGCTACATTGGTTGGAGTCGAGAGACATATGCAGGTCATCCATCACATTGAGGATTGCGGTTTCTGTGCTGCAGCCCTTTCTGAACCCAGATTGGTGTGGGTCAAGAAGATTCAAGATCTCCAGGTGTTGTGTTAGCTGAGATAACACGCATTTTTCCAAGATTTTCGATAAGAGCGGCAGGTTTGACACTGGTCTGAAGTTGTTCAGGACCGTAGGGTCGAGGCCAGGTTTTTTTAGGAGTGGCGTGACTTGACCTAGTTTAAGGCAGTCAGGAATTGAACCATCGCTCAAGGAGCTGTTGATAATCTTGGCCCAGATGGGGGCTAGAGTAAGTTTCAGGTCTTTCGTCAGTCTCGAGGGCAGCTGATCGAGTGAGTGCGACGAGGGATTGGCGATGGCAATGAGATCGCTTATCGCTTCGGTTTTGATGGGTTGGAAGGAAGACCAGCGAGTTGTTGCCGTTGAAGAACTAGGGTGGATCGAAGCAGTAGGGTGCAACTCTGAAAGGGCGGAAAGATTGCTGCAAGATCGGTCAATTGAGGCAATTTTTTCGTTGAAGAAGTTAGCAAAGTCGTCGCACTGGGATTTGGACGCAGTTAAGCTATCTGACATGGGTATGGAGGTTTGGTTTCTGATGATATTGAAGAGTTCTTTGGGGCGGTTTTTGGCCTCATCTAGAGCAGAGCAGAAGAAGGATGATTTTTTGTTCTTGATATGATTGAGGTAGGCTTTGCGGGCTGTTTTGAGTTGGTCCCAGTTAAGGGCAGTGGGGTTGTTTCTCCAGGATCTTTCCGTGGCTCTTAGGAGTCTGCGTTCATCATTGATGTCAGTGGAGAACCAAGACCTGGAGGGAATGCTTCTGGTTTTTTTTAGTTTTCTAGGTGCCATCTGGTCCAGGACACACTCTAGGTTGGAGTGATAGAGCGAGGTAAGATCCGTGGTTGAGAGGAGCTCTGTCGAGCTCGGGAGGAGAGAACTGATGGCATCTTGTAACTTGTCTAGGGGGACTTTCGCTAAGTTTCTGACCCACTTGGGGGAGGTTTGGGTGGGTGGGAGGAAAAGAGCCGGGAGGTTGATATGAAAGAGGATGGCATGGTGGTCGGACCAGCCATGGTGGCATGGCATGGTGGTCGCTCCTCTATAGTGTGTTTCTTCTGAGCAGTGTTGGATCATATCGTGGTCTTGTAGAAGGGAGGTGAGAGATTGGATGAGCGGATTTTTGGTTGTGTTCCATCTTAGGTTGAGGTCGCCCAGAATTATTTTGGCATCACTGTTGAGAGCAATTTGAGTGATCAGATCCGACAGCTGTTCGCCAAATACAGTAGCGTTGCCTGGGGGGTGGTAAAGGAGAAGGCAAAGGAGTGGGCTGTGGTGGGGCGAGTTGATGTTGACCGAGAGGGATTCAAAGGAGTTGTAGACGAGGGAAGAGGATTCAGTAATGGAGAGGTCGCTTCTGTGGATAATTGCTATTCCGCCTCCTTTGCGTATGGGTCTGTCTTTGTGGATAAGAGAGAAGCCGGGAGGCACCAGCGTGTCCAAGATGGGAGGGGATATGGTGTTCAGCCATGTTTCAGTGATGAAGGCTACATCTAGGTCATGAGAGAGGATAGTTTCGGCTAGTTCAGTCGCATGTTTGACGGCTGATCTGCAGTTGATGAGCATGCAATTGATGGGGGGGTTTGCATCCGGGTTCCGGTTGACCAGATTCGCTCTAGGTAGGGATGCGAGATGGGCTGGGGGTCTGGCGGTTTTGCGGTGAGGCGGGTCTCTTCTTATACCAGTGATGACTTGGATCGAAGAGAGGGGAGAGGGAAGCGGGAGTATAGCTTGTGCAGGATTGTTGGTGGGGGGTTTATGGGATGTGAGTTGGTAGAAGCTAAACTCTCTGGCCCGCATTCCAAGAGATATCCGGTGCTAATGCCACATGTTATGTATTTTTACATGTTGATGGCATTTTAGAGGCTGTGGGAATAAACAACCTGATGCTTTGGTGTCAACATTTTCCACCTGCTCAAGGAGGGCAGAGTAAGTGTGCAGAAAAGGAGCTTTAAGCCAGGAATTGATTGCAGTTGTGGGCTCAGTTATTCCCCATTCTTGGTCAAAAATTCACAGTGGGCAGTAATGAAATTATATGAAATTTTTATTTGTAACACGCACTAATACCCGTGGGTGTCTAGGCGCGAATGCTCCGTTTTCAAAAGAGAAAGAAGGGGAGACTGAAAGTTACATAAAATTGCAACACACAGTTGAAGGACATTCATTTATTTTTTAAACAACCAGGTTGAGCAAATGTGTTTCTTTCTTAAGTACCAGAGGCAGTGAGTTGCACAAACTGGCTGTGCCTGCCACAAAACCTCTACCCCCCACCTCCCACGATGCTGTTTTAGCCCTTTGAATTACAAGAGTAAAAGATGAAGAATGTCCAAGCTGCCTTTCAGAAACATACCTCCTGAATCTGTGTTTAAAATAATCAGGGCCATGCCCCTATAGTGCTTCAAAAGCAATGCCGAGGGACTTAAATTCAATTTGCCTTCTAACCGGCAGTTAATGCATTTTGGAGAACCTGCAGTTTATTCAAAAATATAGAATGAATATTAAAGAGTGAGCTGCAATAGTCAATCTTTGATAAAATAAGTGCAGAAATTACAGCTTTCTGAAGATCTAAAGGAACGAAAGGAAGAACTTCCAGAGAGTTTTAATCATGAGAAAGCAGGAGGAAATGATGGCATTTATTTGGCCTTCGAAAGACAATTGATTGTCGAAGTAAACGCCTAAATATTTTTACCTTAGTGACCGGATTAGGAAGATCTTCCAATTCCCTCGGCCACCAGCTAGGTGTCCAGAACGAGGTGTCAGGTCCAAATAAAAGAACCTCAGTCTTTCCTGGGATCAGCTTGGGACAAATTCTGGACATCCACTTTCCTAGTTCATGCATACAACCATGGGATCTAAGAGTGGTGTCCTCAGCATTACCAACCAGTGACGCCGCGATCAGCGTATCATCAACATATGACACCACCATGAAGCCAAATGACTTTATTAAAGTGGCAAAGGGGGTGACATGAAGGTTAAAAACCGTTGGACTTAATGATTAGTCCTGTGGCACCCCACAGGGAAAGGAGAAAGAGGTGGACCTAAACCCATCAAGCTCCACCAATTGCTCCCTATCTGCAAGGAAAGATTTAAGTAGTTTTTGAGTGTCCTGCCCCTTATGCCCAGGGTTAAGAGACAATCAATGTAAAGACCGTGATTGACCGTGTCAACCACCACAGGGAGGTCCAACAAGATCAAGGCCATCTTCCCACCTCTGTCCAGAACTTCTCTAATCTCCTCCCATACATTTATCAGTGCCAGGTTGGTACTATGTTGGCATCTAAACCCATATTCTGCGCTGCCCAAGAGGTTGCTATCTTTAGCCTCTTCGCCGCTGGCAGGTTACCCCCGCTGTGCTGGGGGGCAGGGGGGGCACCTACAGCACCCCCATGCTCATGTCGAGGTCAGCTCGTCATGAGCCACAGCGCTCCGGTGCTCATGACGAGCTGAGCTCGTCATCACCGCGCCCGTTCCAATGGAACGTTCAGCACAGCAGGGGAATCAGCCCAGCGTGCAAGCGTTCCATCTAACGGGCGCGGTCATGACGAGCTCAGGTCGTCATGAGCGCTTAAGAGGTTAATGAACTGAGGTAATTCAATATTCATTGCCTTCTCTACGTACTTAGCAGGAAAAGCCAGTCGAGAAATCAGCCTATAGTTGTTCGTATCCTCGCAGTCTAGATTAGAATTTTTCAACAAAGAGCAAATAGATGCTCTCTTCCACTCTCTAGGAAAATAACAATCTGGAAACATCTTGTTGAAGATTTCTTTGAGGTAACCAACCGTAACCTCAGGAGCTAAATGGAGAAACTTAAGGGGACAGGTATCCCAGGGCAAGACTGACCTTTTTTTACCAAAGAGAGTCTGAACAAATGTGCTTTTGCATTTCTATTGCTGCTGGAAATAGTTGTAAAATGTACTTTCTGAAGCCCTCACATCTTTACAGGTTGTAACAAAACCTTTAACATACTAAGGCCTTCTCCCTCTATGCTGGCCTAATTTTTCAGTCAGAACATAGAAATATCAATGCAGATTATCAGTTTAAAAAACAAGCAGCAGTTTGTAAGATGCTGCTTGTTGTAGTTCTGTACCATTTACTATGACCTTACAGAAAAGTTAAATGTACCTCATTCTACGTGTTTTTGTGTCAGAGCAATTCACTTGGCACTGGACAGCAGTGTCCCCATGTTAGATGTTAAGATTACCAGCCGGTAACTCCCCCAAAGATGAACAACTGGAGGTATATTTTCCCAAATAATATGGCAACTTGAGGTAGGTGCAAAGTAGGAGAATAGTTCTGTTCTCTCCAAACTTTCCCCAACTTGTAAGTGCAGCACACATTGAGGAGTACAACTTTTAAAGTTAGTCAATGTATAATGGTTTGTACTGGAAAGCAGTTCTATTAGTTTAGGTATAGTGGTTTGTACTGGAAGGCCATTCTTCCAGTGCAGACCCTATACAAGACTCACATACACACATTTGAACCATGTTGCAAAGGTCTGTGTGACGCACAAATCAGTCTGTCTGTGCGCCAGTGCTTGGGAACAGACCAGCAGTGTCATATTTTAGTAGCTGAAGTGCTTTCTTGCTCTTACCTCCGCACACAAACCAGCGAAGCGACTGAGGTTGCTGCGCTGCGCTGCATGATGTATTAGTACATCTGCTCCTGCATGTTTGACATACTAGTAAATTTAAATAAATGCAGAAACAATTTCAATGCTTTCCATTCAGTTTCAATATTTTCTTTTTAAGTGGCTACCCCTACACATGAGGCGTGCCATGACACAGGACCTTATCACCATCCGACTGGACTACGGCAACACCCTCAATGTAGAAATTGCCACATACCTCCTACAGAGACTCTAACCCATACAGAATGCCACAGCCAGACTCAGACTTGGCCTTCCCCGACGAACCCACATCACACCCGACCTCAGGCAACTCCACTGGCTCCCCGTGCAGAAGAGATGCCAATTCAAGCTTCTGACCCGTGCACAAGACTCTACACAACCAAGGACCCGCCTACATTAACCACAGCCTGAACTTCCACCAATCATCAAGAAGTCTGGACTCTGCCTCCTTTTCACTTGCTCATACCCCCTGCATCTACCGAAGCAGAAGAGGAGGACAGCCCATCTTCCACATCGCAGCAAAGACCTGGAACAGCCTCCCCAGGCACCTCCGGACCATCACATCACTTCCAGAATTCCGAATAGCCCTCATGACCTGGCTGTTTGAATAAGCCTCCGGGGCCTGCGAGTGCCTGGATACCCTATTGGGTGACTAGCCGCCCTTTATAAATCCTGGTTGATTGTTTGATTGATTGAAGTAGATTACTTTCGTTTCACTGCAAAATCCATTCTCCCCATCCATTGAGGGATATTAACATCTGGAAAAAAATATGCGGTTTAATGTTTCCACTGTTGGGTTCTTCTACACATATAGCTTTAATTTTCTCCAGAAGCTGAAGGTTTATCCATTTCTCCTTGTAAGTCCGGTCGGGTAGGCGCGCCATTTTGGCACAAACCTAGATTTGTAGGTTTTTGTAAATTTGGGTTTGCATCAAAATACATGGCTGGGGGCAAGGAAATCTCCATGCTCCTCCCATGTAGTGCCTACCCAATGAAAAGTAACCCAAAGCAGCACAATGTTCTGATGCGTTATTCAGTATTTACTATTTCAATTTCAATTTCAAAATACTTTATTCGGTTTTGCAAGTATAAAACCATAAAAGCAACATTACAACGATAAAATGGGGCTACATTACCAAGGCATGCTTGGCTTAGTAAATGTCAAGAATGTTTTTACGTCAAGTATGCACCACAAAAGTGATGCAACCCGGACACAAAATCATAGTAAATCTGGGCCTGGATGTGTAGGGGATGCTGAGCTGCTAAAAAAGGTACATGCTATGGCCAGTTAAAAGACAGAGTAAGACGGTGCTATGCGATGACATCACTCACCTTAACTTGTTTTCTCGCCTCTTCTTTATCCCACCTTTCTATGCAAAGTACACAGTGTAATGAACAGGAAAAACAAGAATCAGGTGGCAGAATATGAACATTAAAAGTACCTTTATACCTTCAAATATTATCTCATCCTATTAAAACACAGAACTTAATCAATACATTCTCTCAAGCCAAGAGTGATTAACTGCTAATTGGGCATGTATTTTTGAAGATAAATCTAATGTGATTCTACAGGAAAGATATTAATTACTCGACCTTAGAAAAAATAAATTAGGACAGAAGGAAAAAGAAATTATAATTGCCTGTTTTTTTTTTTGGCCTATGGGTCAACTTTCAATTTAATCATAATTCCCTGAACCTCTATAGAGCAAATATAAGATAATTAATGACATTTAAATCCTGTATGTTGCTGAAAGAGATTTAAGTACTGCAATCACTCTTCCAAACCTGCATTAAGAGCAGAAAGCGTTAACAGACTGTGCAACAGTGACACCAAATGGCCTGTCTGAAGATGGCACTGTGCATGTCTCCGGGGATTGGACTGCATTCTGCCTTTCAGCCACAGGGGTCACTGTAGTTTATTTCTATGGTATGGGAGAAAGAGGGTCGGTGAACATAGTTACTGAACGTCTGCCCAATTAAACTACCCCGTCATTGATTACCAAATTCGGTAACACCCATATTAGACAGAGAGAAAACCGGGTCAACAATTGTTTATAAAAATGCCGCAGATGCACTTATATATTTTGCCCTAATAATCAAATGGAAGCAACCCAAATGTCAATCCAAAATTAATTACATTGATTGAACTAATGAAACCGTTGATCCTAGTTTCTCTTACAAGTGCCTACCCCTCACCGTCGTCCTGTCACCCTCCTGTTTGTTGGACTCCGTGATTTCCATTTGGTTGCGTCTGCCAGGCTGATGCCATAGCCTGTTAGGTTGCAACGCTGCTTCCTTGACACTCTCAATCAATCAATCAATCAATCAGGGGTTTATATAGCACGCTACTCATCCGTGAGGGTTTCAAGGCACTCAGTATTAAACATTCACAAAGACATGTGTGTAATTAGCAGTCTGGCAGTGTCCCTATAATGCAGTGTGTCAGTGCCGCTCTGGCGCGATGTGACCAGCGACAGCCTCACCGCCCCACAAGGATTGTTTCCCTCTTATTGTCCTGAAAGTAACTAATGTTTTGTTTCAAATATTTTTGCTTGTGCTTAAACTGTTCTTGGGGAAATTTCAGTTTTAATTAACCAATTTGTTTTCTTAAGTTTGATTTCAATATCCTACATTTACATCAAGTTTATCATAATGTGTAGATATTTTCTTTCCTTTGTTCTATTAGAAGCTCAGTCTACTAGGATAGTAGTTGTAAACAGTGACATTTGGGTGCACCAACAGATAATTCCTTGAACCGTACTCCCTGCTGAATGTCAGTTGTATCAGGGTAACTGATAGTTTCTCGATCCATGCTCCGATGGAGGACCCTGGGTAGTGGTGATGCTCCAACCGTTGACAATAGTGCTGACAAATGACCATTGGGTGGAGATGATAGACAATCCCTTGGCCATGCTCCTTTTTAGGTATTTTATGTTATCTTCATTTGTAAAGTGCACCATCACCTGCAAAGATATCCTGGCACTAAGCTGTTGTGTGTGCCAGGCCCTACAGTAGGTTGGTTAATTGAAAAGCCAGGTCATCAGCTTTTTGTGGAATTCAAGCAGAAAGGAGGAAGCTCTAATGTGGAGCGGGAGGTTGGTCCACTTTGTGGCAGCAAAGTAAGAGAACGCTCTGCCTCCTGATCTGGTTCTGCATATGTGTGGGATGTTGGCAAGTAGGAGTCCTGTGGAGTGGGCATCTGTGTGGTTTATGGGAGGAGATGCAACTCTTTATGTAGGTGGGGCCTGAGTTGTGGAGTGCCTTGACTGTGTGTGTGAGGAGTTTGAATTGAGCCCAGTTGTGTATTGGAAGCCAGTGCAGTTCCCTGTGATGTGAGTTCTGTGTGGGATGTTGAGGGTGAGTTTGACTGCTGAGTTCTAAATGGTCTGTTGTCTTCTAGTGAGATGCTTGGTAATCTGGCCATTCAGGGGGTTCCCATAATCCAACTTGTTGGTGACTATGGTGTTCTTGTTGCTGGGGAGCCATTTGACGAGCTTACTCACCATCTTCAGGGTGCGGAAGCAGGATGCAGTGATGGCGGTGACTTCCTAGCATGGCCTATAGGTGTGGGCATGTGTTCTACTTCAGTCAGCCACCAGTTGGAGCTCTCTGGTGAGATGTTCTTGTAGAAGATCACTACTTCTGTCTTGTCGGTGCTGAGCTTGAGATAGTTGGCTTTCATGCAGTTGGCGACTTTGGTCATGCAGGCAGTGAACTTGTTTCTTGTTTTGGGGTCTTGCTTGACAGGGAGAGTATGAGTTGCATATCATCTGCACAAGAGGGGTTGTTGATGTTATGTGCATGGATGACATTGGCCAGAGGAACCATGTATACATTGAAGAGGGTGGGGCTGAGTGATGAACCTTGAGGGATTCCAAAAATGAGTTTGCCGACTTCTGAGGAGCAAGATGAGGGCTGGCAGCTTGTGTTTTGTCCCTTAAGATGGGCAGATCCAGTGCAGAGCGTGCACTTGTGTGCCAGTCTCTTGCAGTTACCTGATGTGGATGTAGTGTGAGATCATGTCAAATTCTGCAGGGAGGACCAGGAGAATGAGGGCTGCCATGTCTCCTCTGTCAAGACCATTGGTCGTAGAGCATTGGTTCTGCTCCTGTTGAATGAACACTGGGTAGAGGTGACAGTTAATCCCTTGATAGTACACCTGTTGAATGACAATTGCATTAAGGTCATAGATAATTCTAGATTCTACTCTGTTGACAATAGGTAAGAAGTCATAGACAATTATTTATTGTACTCTGTGACAATTGCGTGGAGGTCATAGATAATTCTTGATTATATTTGTGTTGAATGACAATTGGGTGTCTGTCATAGAACACTCTTAATTGTCCTTCTGTTGGATGGTGAATAAACATTGGGTCCGATTCACAAAGGTAAGCTAAGACGAAAGTCTTAGGGCATTTACTAGTAGTAAAGTTAGACTTACGTTTTTGGTTTTAAGTTTAACTGACACCAAAAGTCCTAGTCTCAGTTAAACTTAAGTTTAACTGAGACAAAAGTCTAACTTTACTACTCAGAAATGCCCTTTGTGAATACCGAAAGTCATAAAGTTAGACTTTTGTCCCAGTTTACCATTGTAAATCAGGCCTGTCATCTTTACACAAGCAACACGATCCTTAGATTTTCACAAGATACCTGATGACCATCGGGTGCTGATGATGATCCTTTCTAGAAACTCACTCAAAGCTCCTGGCCTTTGTCATAAAGCGAGCATGAGCTCCTGCTTTCACTGCCGCTTGCTCTCTTCTTACAGGGCTAACTCATTTTTATCCTATACTGATCTTCCATAGTTAATGACTCTCATTGACAACCCACCTTCCTCCACAGGAACTGGAATACTTCCTTTTGAGTGCTGATAATCCCTCCTGTGCTCCAAAAGATCTTCTCTGCATGCTCCGAAAGATCTTCAGATGGCTCCCTGTCAGTGCCAGGAAAACCGTCACCCACATCCTAGTCACCAGTTGGCTGGACTACAGAACATGCTCTATGCAGGAATCACCACCTAACTCCTGAAAGGACTACTGATAATACAGAACTCAGTCACCAGACTCATCCTCGTCCTCCCCAAATGGACCCACCTCACACCCCACATCAGGAAACTTAGGCGCATATCCACAAGCAATGGCAATAAATATCGCAGGCGCTTTTAGCACTACTTCAGTTATCCCAAGCTATCGCTGGATGTTATCGCCCGGATAACGCGTTATCAACAACGTGTTTCTCCAGGGCGATAAAAAATCCAGCAAAAGCGGCGATATGCGGGAATATCGCTGGAAATCCAGTGCAATTCCCGCATCGATAGGCGAAAGCTTGATGATAGCCTCTGTTGGTCTTAGCCGGCCAATCCACCCCCATTACAAATATAGCTAAGTCGCAATTTAAGCAGATGTAAGATTACGGCGATAACCGCGGTTAGCGCAGGTTTTAATATCGCCATAGGTGTCTGGGTACAGGCTTGGAAATACCGCGATGTGCGGTTAGTGTCCTTGCTAATACTGCAATGCCATTATCTCCGCAAATGCAGCGGTAATGGGCTTGATAATATGCCCCTTGGAGGGGATAGAATAAAGCCAAAGCTTAGATCCAACCCTACAATGTATCCCCATCATCCCCTCAATGGCTGCGGCACAAGTAGGGGAGAAAATAGCTGTCAGAGGGGTGTGGAATCAACCGAGATCTGAGGGGGAGCTGAAAATGGCTGATTCTTCTAAACCATAAGATGACTCTATGGGCCCGATTCACAGAACTAACTTAAGACAAAATCCTAAACGTACTACTTTTGGAATTCACAGAAGTTAGGATTTTGTCTTAAGTCTGTCTTAAGACAGACTTAAGACAGACCTAAGACAGACTTAAGACAGACTTAAGTTAGGATTTTGTCTTAAGACTATCTTAAGTTTGTCTTAAGACAAACTTAAGACAGAATCCTAACTTCTGTGAATACCAAAAGTAGTAAGTTTAGGATTTTGTCTTAAGTTAGTTCTGGGAATCGGCCCCATAGTCATTTCCTCGTAGCACAACAAAACATTGAGTGAACTTGTCCTTCGATAAATCTTCGGTAGACATGTGGATGTTACCTGCAAGCCATAGGTTGTAGCCTTGAAGGGCTAACTCAATTTCTGGAGATTGATAAAATGAGAACCATCGTGTTGGCAATAATAACACGGATCCCTATGCACCAAACTTCGTGTTGAGCATTATATATATTGACACATTTTAGAAGATTATATTTCACAATATCCACTTACTTTGGAGATGTATATATTGTCAAGGTACATATAGGTGGAGTAAAAATAACAAATCTATGATTACCTATACCTATCTTGTCCATGAAATTAACATCTCCATGTTCCTATAATCTACCGTAAAGGACCTGTGTATCAGCGGCGTAGCGTTGGTTCCCAGTGTCTGGGACAAGGCAAGTATCCTGCCACTTTTCTTTTAAAATTTTGCGTCCCTAAGAATGCCCCTAAGAAATTTGCACCTGAGGCAACCACCCCTTTGCCCCATCTTCCTTCAAGCTCTGCCACTGCTGTGTATTGTCCCCTAAGAATGCCTTTGAGGGTCCTGGTGACATCTAGGCCCACCAAAGAGTGATGCTGCTTGTAAATTAGAACCCTGCGGTTATAGCAGAGGGACAAACACCTCAGCTTATTTTCCATGTAGGATCATTACCATGTTCCTGTTTCCTTAGTGGTGGCTTCTAGGAGCTCCACAGTTTTGGCAATCTCACTCCTCATGCAGAAGACACTTCTTACTCACTAGTGGAAGTTGCCCTCCTGCACTGAGGATCAACAACTTTCCAATAATTATGTTCTGGCAAATACTGCCAGACATGTGAAGATCCACATGGGTGGAGGGATGCAGAGTTTACAAGAGCTGTGAAAAACAATACCAAAAGGAGCAGAATTTCACAAAGTACATCTTTCAGGGCAGGTTCCTCTAAGTGACTTCAACTGTGTTCATCAGATCTGACAAGGACACCATGCCATGTACGTCATCCGCTCATGTTTTGATTTTTAATGCAGTGCTTGTTCACCTTGCTGCCAGCGCCCTGGGCACATTGGATATTTTGGTATTTATTCATCCGTTCAGCAGGGCCCCAGCTCCTTACATGTGCAGCCCTGTGCGCTGAGCCCTGTCACCTGTCGGTGCTTCAGCGCCTTGAGGCCCAGAGTGCAGGTTTGGCGCTGATTCTGTTTCAGGGACAAACTCCCACAAGTTGAATCGGCCCTCAACGTCACACCTGATAATAATGAAAATGACGTGTGTGCTGGCATTAGATATGCACACATAGCAAGCATCCTGAGGGGTAGCAAGCATCCTGAGGGGTAGCAAGCATCCTGAGGGGTAGCAAGCCTCCTGAGGGGTAGCAGGCATCCTGAGGGGTAGCAGGCATCCTGAGGGGTAGCAAGCATCCTGAGGGGTAGCAGGCATCCTGAGGGGTAGTAGGCATCCTGAGGGGTAGCAAGCATCCTGAGGGGTAGCAGGCATCCTGAGGGGTAGCAGGCATCCTGAGGGGTAGCAGGCATCCTGAGGGGTAGCAAGCATCCTGAGGGGTAGCAAGCCTCCTGAGGGGTAGCAAGCATCCTGAGGGGTAGCAGGCATCCTGAGGGGTAGCAGGCATCCTGAGGGGTAGCAAGCATCCTGAGGGGTAGCAGGCATCCTGAGGGGTAGCAAGCATCCTGAGGGGTAGCAGGCATCCTGAGGGGTAGCAAGCATCCTGAGGGGTAGCAAGCATCCTGAGGGGTAGCAGGCATCCTGAGGGGTAGCAAGCATCCTGAGGGGTAGCAGGCATCCTGAGGGGTAGCAAGCATCCTGAGGGGTAGTTTTATGAACTGTCGAGTACTTGGGATAAGTGGTTGAGGGGGAGAAGCTTGCCCTGTTTTAAACCAAAAGCAGCTATTTTTGAGTTTAAAAGTAAGAGTAGAAAGTACACTTGTGTCTCTTTCTCAAATGCAGTTACGTGTTTGAAGACAATTTCAATAATATTCTTTCAAGGCGTATATGCAAACAGATTCTCGGTTCCCAGGTAATGGTTTCCCTTTGGCACAGCAGTAAAGTGAAACAAGCATTTGCAATGCAATAGGTCTCGCATTTACGCGACTTTAAGCTATTGGCATTGTAAAAGACAATAGGGCATATTATCAACAGATTTCGATAATTATCCCAAGGCACGCTTAGCACGTTTTTTATTATTGCCGGCTATCGCTGGAATTCATCGCGGTGGTAGCACGGTATTAACAATTCTTTGCTCCAAGGCGATATGAAATCCAGCCATAGCCATGTGAACATGCTTTATCGTGAGAAAACAAGTGATAATTTTCCTGCGATACTGAAAACCTTGCTAATAGGCAGGTTTGGACTTAGCCTTGCAATCCACCTCCCATATAAAAGATGGCTAAGTCGTATTTTTAGCAGGAGTTAAAAACCTGTGATAAAGGGGGCTTAGCCTGACTTTCATTCTCGCATCCCGGGTCCGGTGCAGCCTTGTTAATATCCGAGATTATGGAAAACAGGGTTAAACCCACTAAGTCAAAGGGACCTGGGTAGTTATCGGTACAGAGGGAAGGGGTCCCAGACAAAAAACACAGTACTGTAAACTTATATCTTAATACACGATTAATTCAGGGAGCAAAGCTAGTAGATGCAAAAAAGTTTTATTCAGATTTGCATGATTTCCTTTCACTGGTAAGAATTCATCATACATTTGATTATATACATGACAAATTTGTAATAAATGTACGTGCCCACATTCACAACGGGAAGGGGGAAAAAAAGTGAAGGTAGTGTCAGGGACAGGGTGGGGTCAAGGGATAGTCAGATTCATTCAGTGGCGAGTATTATTCTCAATTTAGAGACAGATACATGTGGTCCCTTTAGCCAAAGGGCCACCACATACGGCTCTTAAAGAGTCCAACATATAATTGATGCACAAAACCAAACTCCGCTTTAGCCGTTAAGGTCCTGCTTGGGGTAGGAGATTGGTCGTAGTACTAACGCAAAGTAATAAGAGACTCTGGCTCGTTTCCCAAAGGTGACGTGGGTTTAGATACCCTGCGGATGCCGGTGATTTCGTCACACGCATGAGAATCTTATGAAATCTGGACAAGCACAAGTGTGCCGAATATAGGAAGTTCGTCCCGTTTTTTGAGTGACACTATTGAACTATATCCGCAACTTTGGACGACTGTACCCCTAATTGGTTTTGTTTATTGGGATAATAGCCTTTTGGATCATTTAAATGAATTTTGTTGCCCTTTGTCCTGATGAGGCCTAAAATGTTCTGAAAGGCCGAAACGCGTCGACAGTTAACATTAATTTCGGCACCTATTTTGATTTGGAGACTGTGTGGATAATTTCCCCGAGAGCATCATTTGGTTCTGAAGCCACAAAAATCCTTTTGGCTTCTTTTGCTTCTTGCAATTTTGGTGTCCGAAAAGGAAATAAGGCTAAGAAAAGACATTGCCATATTTGCCTTGTGAACAAATCATTGGGCTTCTTATACAAACCTTGGATTTAGGGTCCCCAACAATAAGACATTTGGGCCGCTTGGATTTAGAACAATATATTTGGTTTTTTGGACTTGCATATGTCATTCCTTACAAGATTGAATATTGTTTGATTGACTGATTTATATTAAGAATGTATAAAATGAAAAAGGATCTTTAAAATAATTCACAAACCCAATTATTGTTTTGTTGTGCTTTTTCGCATTATTTATTTGCATTTGTTAAATGTTGGTAATAACCATCTGATGAACGTTCTAAGAGATGACAGATATATATCATACAACTGAGGGTGTGACGAGACAGATAATTAATATTATTTGTTCTCATAATTAATTTTTCGTGAAGTTAATACCTTGGCATCACTTTTGTCGTAATTCAATTAAGACAAACTTAAGACAGACTTAAGACAATCTGTCTTAAGTCTGTCTTAAGTCTGTCTTAAGTGTGTCTTAAGTGTGTCTTAAGACAAACTTAAGACAAAATCCTAACTTCTGTGAATACCAAAAGTAGTAAGTTTAGGATTTTGTCTTAACTTAGTTCTGTGAATCGGGCCCACTGTGTCTGTGCAGAGGGATGGACGAGTTCTAACAAAAATCCGGCGAATGGAAAAACAAAATACAGGGTGATGAAAACATACCAAACACCCAATTAGTAGGTTTTACAAGATGTGAATAAAAACAAATAAATAAAAAGTTGGCCCCAAAATTGGTGCCAGGATGTCATGTGTTCAAGCCAAGACGTGAGAAGGATAGAGTTAAATTTATGGTTCTTGTGCAAAAATGCAGGCAAGTCATACTTACTATTGTGAAGGGCAACGACACCCTTCAAAGTAACCGCCCGCTATTGATGGAACAGAATATGCGACAAAAAGAAACCAGCACAAACCAAGTACCTAAAGCTACACAAGAGTAAAGACTAAAGATTGCAGAGAGAAATGATCTGTTACTGCTCATGGAAAAATAAAACGTGCAACACACGTCACCGCGTCCAAGCGCATCTTAACCCCGCGAGCTGTTAAATAAAGTATGCAGTGATTCGGTGAAACTGAACGGCCAATCTCGGCAGACACGATAGAGCATTCTGGGATGTGTAGTGTCTCAAAAGCTAACGTGTATATCTGCGAGATTGGAAAAGAGGCCCCTGGAGCGGTACACAACAACTGTAAACACTTTAATTAATCGAAAGATTGGAAATATCAATCAAAAAGAACTCACCTCCCTAAGACCGACGAGGGTCGGGCCCCCATTCATCTCTGCCCTGTCGGTGCAACCAATCTGAGCCGAGGCCGGAGAAGACGGTGGTGGAAGGGAGAGTACAACACAAGGAGATGCCGCGCGAAGCTGCAAGTAACACAAGAATGTCGTTGTTGTAAAAACATGAGAAGGAGATGGTGGTGGTGGGAGAGAGGGAGAGTACAACATGGGGAGATGCAGCGCAAAGCTGCAAGTAACATGAGAACGTTATTGTAAGAATACGTACCAGGCGCCATGGTATGCTCCATGGTGACACAGTTAAAAATAGTCCCAAAAGAGTACAAATGACTACTTCCAGCATAGCAAAACTGTAGTTGGTCGGTGCTGCTTCCGATAAAAACGGAAGTGATGAATCGGAGCAGCAACCAATAGGGAGGCCGGAAATCTATGTGACGCAAAAATAACCCAATTGCAAGCAAGCAGCAGGCGGGATTATTCTTGCTATACTGTTTACTTTAGGTCTTGGCTTGACCTAAAAAAGACTTCTGTTGCAGGTCACAGAGTTAAAAGCACCATGGTTACACTTCCTCAGTCATCAGTGACTTTTTCTAGGGGTGTGTAAACTTGCAATGTTTTTCACTTTGCTGCCTGTGTGTGAAAATCAAAATGGTTCTGTTCAACATATGCTTTGCCCAAACCTGATAGTGTTTTGTTCTGTGCAATATCCTTGTGCATATACAAATTCAGAAAAGGGCCAGCTTGCAGAGAAATAGTCTGCAGACATTTTCTTCCAGCCCAAACCTACCAATGAGATGCTGAGACTGGGGGAAACCAGAAGGCAGTTACCAGCATTGAGGCTTAGGGACCAAAATCCCCACGTCCTAAACCTGCCCCTACTGAGTATGGGGTACACGTGGGAAAAGTAAGGCTCCATGTTTAGGTCTATGACCTTCAGTCGTGGTCCATAAGCCCCTCCTCACACACACTGAGGTAATGAGAGGCGAGAGGCCTATCCATGGCCCCTTCCTCCTCCCCCACAGAGCTGAACAGTCAGGGGTAAATTTACTAAGATCTTAGGGGCTCATTACGATGGCGTAACAATCACCACCGCCGGGTCGGCAGTGGCGATCGTTACGCCAACATCATGAGCTTTACTCCCAGTCACATTATGAAGGCGGCGGGTATTGCGGCGGATGGAAAGTCCGTTTGCCACATTTCCGCCGGAGGTAATCATCACAATTGCCTGCTGGGCGGAGCAGAGGCTCTAATATGGTAGCGGTGCCTAGCGGGCACCATCAGCCATATTAGGATGTTGGGTTTGGAATGTCTTTCCATGGCGGCAATGCCACCTTGGAAAGGCTGGCGGGGATTGTGTTTGGTGGCCCGTTGCGGGCCATTTCGTGGTATTATGGTACCCCCTACATTTCTCTGCACCATGTGGTGCCTGCCTTGTGGTGCAGTGAAATGCCAGGCCTTTGGGTTTATCACATCCCGGCAGGTGCTGCTGTCAGCAGAGCCTGCCGCAATGTTAAATTGCGGAATGCGACCACCGTGGGGGTGGTCGCATCCTAATTAGCGGTGCAGGACCGCTGCATGTCTGGCGGCCGAACCCAAAACCACGGGGATGGCGGGCGTACTCATGTCCGCTCACTATCCTAGTGAGCCCCTTAGTGTTTGCATCACAAAAGTGATGCAAATCGGCACAAAATCTTTTTGTCTGATTTTTTTTCCAGCACTAAACTTGCTGGAAATAACGTGAAATTAATGCAAAGCAGAGCATAGCGCGGCCTTGCATCACTTAGCGCCAAGGGGGCGTACCATGGGTGGTGCATGGGCATTCCCACACACGCACCCAAGGTTTCTGAGGCTAAACCCAACTTACTAAATAAAGTAGACCATGTTTAGCATCACAAAATAGTGCACCCTTCAACCAGGCGCTATAGAGGAGAAATGCTTATTTCTCCTTTATTTTTCGACTTCGTATGTGTGTTGCACTGTACAGCACACATACAAAGAGGGAAAATGTTTAAAATTAGTCTAAACATAATATTTTACCCTGGAATGGTATCCTTCCAGGACAAAACCTATGTTTGACTCACAGAGACGCACTGGCACTATGGCTCACAGGTGTCTCTCTGGTGCACTGCAGCTGATTTCAGCACCAGCACTAGGGAGAGGGGAGGAGAGTGCCATATTTCACTACATTTGGTGCTCACCTGGTAAAACTGACCCTCAGTTATAATGCCCGCTACTCATACCCATTTCAGCTGATGAACCCCTCTCCCATTGTCCTTGCCTAGATATATGGGTTCTGGGGGCAGGAATGCAACTGGCATTGCACTTAGCTCTACCCACTAAACTAAATAATGTGTGAGACTGGAGGTAGGTGCCCACCTCTTTGCCACTTACTCCCTAGAAGCATAGAGAAGCAGATTTAGTAACATTTTACACTGGGTTTGTGGCACAAAAGTTATGAAAACTAGCACAACAACATTTGGAATACACTTTTCAGGGCAAAGCTTGTTTATCTCTGTAAATTTGCCTGAATGTTACTCATAAAGCACTTTGTACTGCTTTGAAATACTTTGTATCAAGGAAGCATTGCATGGGTGCAGGGCCGGACTGGGAACCAAAACCGGCCCTGGCAAAGTGCTTGGCCGGCCCCCCCGCCCCCCGGGCGGGAGGGGGGCGAGCGCTTTGCCAGGGCCGTTTTTCTGCCGAATTTGTTACAGGGCCGATTTTGCAGCTATGCTGCAAAACCGGCTCTGCAACAAAAACGGCCCCCAGGGCCCAAAACCGGCCCCCACCCTTGCGGCCGACCGGGGGATTGCCCGGTGCCCACAACGGCCAGTCCGGGCCTGTATGGGTGGCACATAGGCGTTCCAGTGCAACCCGCTATGGTTTATGATGCAAAGTCCTATATACTAACAACAGTGGACAATGGTTTGTGCCACAAAATGATACCTCATCAAGCCAGGCATTAAAAAGGAGAAGTGCTTTTATTTCTCCAAACGTTCCTGTCTTAGCATGTGGCCTGGTCTGTACGGATGTATGATGTTACAACGCATACTTTTACAACGCATACCTTTCAAATGAATTTTTAACAACGCAACATCCATTACAACGCATTCCACTACAGCGCATGCCATTACAACGAATTTTTAAAAACTACCTTTACAACGCATACCATTACAACGCATACTACCTTTACAACGCATACCATTACAATGCATAACATTACATTGCATGTTTGGTAAGTATTGGATAGTGTAGGGATAAAAATTACTATTCTAACTCCAGGGGGTGCAACAGTAGGGTAAGTGTTGGATAGTGTAGGGATAAAAATTACTATTCTAACTCCAGGGGGTGCAACAGTAGGGTAAGTGTTGGATAGTGTAGGGGTAAAAATTACTATTCTAACTCCAGGGGGTGCAACAGTAGGGTAAGTGTTGGATAGTGTAGGGGTAAAAAATACTATTCTAACTCCAAGGGGTACAACAGTAGGGTAAGTGTTGGATAGTATAGTATAAGGGTACTATGGGTTGTAGTGGTATGCGTTGTAATGGTATGTGTTGTAATGACTGTGTTGTAATGACATGCGTTGTAGTGGTATGTGTTGTAGTTTCGTGTGTTGTAATTCTTGCGTTGTGGAATGCGTTGTAATGGATATTGCGTTGTAATAGTTTCGTTGTAATGGTAGTGCGTTGTAAAAGTTGCATTGTAAAGGTTGTTTCCCGGTCTGTACAGCACACAACGAAAGTGACAAAGCTATTAAAATTTGTCTAGGTATAATATTTGTTCCTGGGAGGATACCCTTACAGTACAAAACCTATGCTACACATGATGCAGACACCTTTGGATTATGGTGCCAGAGATATGTGTAGCATTAAGCAGTCTCCCCTGGGGAGAGATCAGGCAGCACCATATCTTAGTAGATACGGCATAGACCTCCTCTCCAATGTTGCTGTACTGCATTGCTTGAATATTTTGTAAATCAGCTTATCATAATCAAGGGCAGGTTTCCCCCCGCTATGACACTTTTTTAAGGGAAGCTTACAGCGCTTCTGTCCATCATGCCCGTCTGTCCCCGTTTCATGTGTGAGGGAGAGGCGCTCACAGCCTTTACTTCAGATGTTCTTGTCATGAGAGTGTGTACGAGGCTCGCACTGCTGCTGCCTGTTGCGTCCTTCTTAAATGAATCTGGGAGAAGCTTGCATTGTTGCTATCTGTGATGTATGTTAAGTAAGTGTGAGGGACATGTGTGCTGCTGTTACTCATCCATGGTGATTTATTTATGAGAGACGCTTGCAGTGTTGCTCTCTATGCTAAATGTTATTTAGGTGTGAGGGAAACAAGCACTGCTACTGACCATGCTGTCTGTTGTTTGTTTGCGAGAGAAGCTTGCAGTGTTGCTGTATGTAATTTAAGCACAAGGGAGGTAGGCACTGCTGCTAAGCATTCTGGCTGCTATTTATGTGTGAGGGTAGCGTGCAGTGTTGCTGTATGTTATTTAAGCACAAGGGAGGTAGGCACTGCTGCTAATCATGCAATCTGTTATTTATGTGTGAGGGAAGCTTGCAGTGTTGCTGTATGTTATTTAAGCACAAGGGAGGTAGGCACTGCTGCTAATCATGCAATCTGTTATTTATGTGTGATGGAAGCTTGCAGTGTTGCTGTATGTTATTTAAGCACAAGGGAGGTAGGCACTGCTACCTAATCATGCAATCTGTTATTTATGTGTGAGGGAAGCCTGCAGTGTTGCTGTATGTTATTTTAGAGTTTAGTGTGAAGAGAAGCAAGCACTGCTGCTAATCATGCGGTCTGTTATTTATGTGTGAGGGAAGCTTGCAGTGTTGCTGTATGTTATTTAAGCACAAGGGAGGTAGGCACTGCTGCTAATCATGCAATCTGTTATTTATGTGTGAGGGAAGCTTGCAGTGTTGCTGTGTGTTATTTAAGCACAAGGGAGGTAGGCACTGCTGCTAATCATGCAATCTGTTATTTATGTGTGAGGGAAGCCTGCAGTGTTGCTGTATGTTATTTTAGAGTTTAGTGTGAAGAGAAGCAAGCACTGCTGCTAATCATGCGGTCTGTTATTTGTTTGCGAGAGAAGCTTGCAGTGTTGCTGTATGTAATTTAAGCACAAGGGAGGTAGGCACTGCTGCTAATCATGCAATCTGTTATTTATGTGTGAGGGAAGCTTGCAGTGTTGCTGTATGTCATTTTAGAGTTTAGTGTGAAGAAAGCAAGCACTGCTGATAAGAATGTTTTCTGTTATTCATGTGTCAGGGAAGCTTGCAGTCTGGCTGCATGTTATTTTAGTGTGAAGAGAAGCAAGCACTGTTGCTTATCATGCAGTGTGTTACTTATGCTTGAGGGAAGCTTGCAGTGTTGCTGTATGTTATTTTAGAGTTTAGTGTGAAGAAAGCAAGCACTGCTGATAAGAATGCTTTCTGTTATTCATGTGTGAGGGAAGCTTGCAGTGTTGCTGTATGTTATTTTAGAGTTCAGTGTGAAGAAAGCAAGCACTGCTGATAAGAATGCTTTCTGTTATTCATGTGTGAGGGAAGCTTGCAGTCTGGCTGCATGTTATTTTAGTGTGAAGAGAAGCAAGCACTGCTGCTTATCATGCAGTGTGTTATGTATGTGTGCGGGAAGCTTGCAGTGTTGCAGTATGCTATTTAAGTGTGAAGAAAGCAAGCATGCCTCCTAATCATGCTGTCTATTATTTGTTTGCGAGAGAAGCTTGCAGTGTTGCTGTATGTTGTTTAAGTGCGAGGGAAGAAAGAACTGATGCTAAGCATGCTGTCTGTTACTTATGTGTAAGGGAAGTTTGCTGTTGCATTTTATTTAAGTGTGAAGGACGCAGCCAATGCTGCTAAACATGCTGTCTATTATTTGTTTATGACAGAAGCTTGCCGTGTTGCTGGTTGTTATTTTAGTGTGAAGAGAAGCAAGCACTAGTGCTAATCATACGGTCTGTTATTTATGTGTGAGGGAAGCCTGCAGTGTTGCTGTATGGTACTTAAGCGCGGGGGAACCAAGCCATGGCGATAAGCATGCTGTCTGTCATTTAGGGATTCTTGCAGTGTTGCTGTATGTTATTTTAATGTGAAGGGAAGCAAGCGCCGTTGCTAATCATGCTATATTTTATATATGGGTGAGAGAAGCTTGCTTTACTGCTGGCTGTGCAGCTCTCATTCTGCATGTGAAGGAAGCTTGTGGATGAATATTACACTGCCCATCTCTAAGTGTTCTTTTCTGTATGTGAGTATGCTTTTATGTTGCAATCTGTACTGGACCTTTTACGTGTGTCTGAGTTACGTAGAACATATGCAGTGCTCTGTGTACTGTATCTGTTCTGTGTGTGAGGTACACTTGCACTGTTTTTACCTGTGTTGTTGTCTATACTGCACCTGTTGTATATGTGTGTGAAGAAAGTGTGCGCAGCTTCTGTCCATTTCATACCTTGAATCTGTATGTGTTTTCCATTGTTTACACGACTTGTCAGCCGTGAAGGACATTGTCTCTTTTTGTGAGAGAAGCTTGCACTGCTGATGCCTGATCTCTACCATGTCAGCGTGTGTGAGAGGAAGCTTGCACCGTTTCTGGTTATACTATACCCTCTAAGTGTATGTGAGAGAAGCTTGCACCGCTGATGCCTGATCTCTACCATGTCAGCGTGTGTGAGAGGAAGCTTGCACCGTTTCTGGTTATACTATACCCTCTAAGTGCATGTGAGAGAAGCTTGCACCGCTGATGCCTGATCTCTACCATGTCAGCGTGTGTGAGAGGAAGCTTGCACCGTTTCTGGTTATACTATACCCTCTAAGTGTATGTGAGAGAAGCTTGCACCGCTGATGCCTGATCTCTACCATGTCAGCGTGTGTGAGAGGAAGCTTGCACCGTTTCTGGTTATACTATACCCTCTAAGTGTATGTGAGAGAAGCTTGCACCGCTGATGTCTGATCTCTACAATGTCGGCGTGTGTGAGAGGAAGCTTGCACCGTTTCTGGTTATACTATACCCTCTAAGTGTATATGAGAGAAGCTTGCACCGCTGATGCCTGATCTCTACCATGTCAGCGTGTGTGAGAGGAAGCTTGCACCGTTTCTGGTTATACTATACCCTCTAAGTGTATGTGAGAGAAGCTTGCACCGCTGATGCCTGATCTCTACCATGTCAGCGTGTGTGAGAGGAAGCTTGCACCGTTTCTGGTTATACTATACCCTCTAAGTGTATGTGAGAGAAGCTTGCACCGCTGATGCCTGATCTCTACCATGTCAGCGTAGGTGAGAGGAAGCTTGCACCATTTCTGGTTATACTATACCCTCTAAGTGTATGTGAAAGATGCTTGCACCGCTGATGCCTGATCTCTACCATGTCGGCGTGTGTGAGAGGAAGCTTGCACCGTTTCTGGTTATACTATACCCTCTAAGTGTATGTGAGAGAAGCTTGCACCGCTGATGCCTGATCTCTACCATGTCAGCGTGTGTGAGAGGAAGCTTGCACCGTTTCTGGTTATACTATACCCTCTAAGTGTATGTGAGAGAAGCTTGCACCGCTGATGCCTGATCTCTACCATGTCAGCGTGTGTGAGAGGAAGCTTGCACCGTTTCTGGTTATACTATACCCTCTAAGTGTATGTGAGAGAAGCTTGCACTGCTGATGCCTGATCTCTACCATGTCAGCGTGTGTGAGAGGAAGCTTGCACCGTTTCTGGTTATACTATACCCTCTAAGTGTATGTGAGAGAAGCTTGCACCGCTGCCCAGCAGGTTCAGGTTCATTCTGTTTGGGAGAAGCTTTCCCTGCTACTGACAGTGGCTTGTTGTTTTTTACATGGAAGTTTGCACTGATGCATCCAATGTTGCTATTAAAACTTGCCTAGCCTCTGCTTACTTACTTACTTGGGAATTGTATTCCCCCTGACAGCCTAGCATATAATGCTTCAATGCATTATACAACCAGTAGGGGGCATGAGAGGGGCCAAAGGGGTATTGGAAATGAAGAGGAATGCAGATTGGTAGGAGTACTTAGAGAGAAAACACAATATTTTTTGAAACAGTCAATATTTTGAGGACGTTCAAAACAGAGAGGGAGTGTGTGCATTTTTATCTGTGTGTATGTAAACTTGGTGAAATCTTACTGACATCTCACCATACCCGACTGAAAGCACCTGTGCTCAACTAATTATCAGAAAATACATTTATTAAGGTGGGTGTAACACCCCAAACAACCCCCTTGCAGCTACGTCCCTGCTTCAATCCCAGAAAGGTTCCTTAATCCCATTACTTAAACTCACTATTAAATACCTTCATCATGTGTGTGCCTATGCATGCATCCATGCTCTGCTTCTGTGTGTGTAGTGTGTGTGTGTGCTACATGTCCTGCTGCTGGCAAAGTTGTATCTGTGCCGGCTGTGAGAACCATGTGTCATGCTGCTGGCTCTAGTGTACCTGCTGTGTGTGAGGGAAGCTTGGCTTAATGCAGCACATATTGTACCTGATTCAATGAGGTAACTGTACAGTTTTGTGTAATTGCAATTCACAAAGCGATTTTACGTGCCGTAACTTTACACCTGCAGAGTCTCTGCACTGGTGGCGGAGATCCAGCACATAAAGAGATAGGCCGTTGTAAAGATAATACTTGTAAAATTGCTTAGAATTGTAAAAAGGGGAAACATCCTTTACAACGCAAGTAACACAACTCACTACCATTACAACAAAACTTTTACAACGCAGGATGCATTGTAACGCATGCCATTACAACGCATTCCATTACAACGCAGCTGCTATTACAAGGCATGCCATTACGACGTAAGTATGGGTAAGTATTTAATTTAATTTTAACCCCTACACCATCCAACACTTACCCTACTATTACGCCCCCTGTGAGTTAGGATAGTAATTTTAACCCCTACACTATCCAACACTTATACTATAAATTACTTACCCATACTTACATTGTAATGGCATGCGTTGTAATAGCAGCTACATTGTAATGGCATGCGTTGTAATGGAATACGTTGTAATGGATCCTGAGTTGTAAAAGTTTCGTTGTAATGGCATGCGTTGTTGTTGTAATGGCATGCTTTGTAATGGCATGCGTTGTAATGGATCCTGCGCTGTAAAAGTTTCATTGTAATGGCATGCGTTGTGAAAGCATGCGTTGTAATGACATACATCCGTAAAAAGTCTAAGTTTACCTTTGTGAATCAGCACAGAGTGTTTATTATCTTGAGCTTCAGATCCAGGTGCCCTCAATGTGACTCATACAAAGGGCAGTAAACTCTCTCACACATAAATCCAGTGAGACCAGATATCACTCCACCTTGTGCATGTACTCTTTGGTTCTTAGTCTAGAGTGGATTCTTGTCAGGGGCTCTGAGATGAAGCAGCTCTTATGCTGATGCTTGAGATGAGGCTCTGATTAATGAGATTCCTGGAAGTAAAGGGTCTGAGGTGCCATCTGATTCTGCAGCCACTTTAAAAGCATGAAGGGGGCTAGAACTACAGGGTACAATTTGGCTCTTGTCTTTAATCAGGCCAAAGCTTTTAAGATCAACCAAAGGAAAATGAGAGCTGAGCATGGTGTGTGGATCTTCAAACCTTTGGGGTTTAGTGATGATCTTAAGAGGTTGGAGGATTGTGCAGGATGTGGCTGTGCTTGTTGAATGATGGGAGGGCATTATTTAGCAGAGAAAGAAACAGCCCAAATTGGAGGGCGTTATTCCCTCTGCATAGGAACACAAGCTACCCTCAATATTTGACCCTATGGTTGAGTCTTATCAGTGAGGTGCAGCTTGAATCCTGCAGGCAGTGATTTTGAAGTTGGTAATTGAAGTGCTGGCACAGTAATGACACTTTCTCAGGAGTCCTGCTGATGCACTTGTCAATGTTCTAGGGATCACTGAGCCAGGCCAGAGTTCAAAGTGAAGTTTATCTTGGTTACTGCTTGGGAGTTTCTTTTTTCTGTCTGGGTGTGTGCTGCTGTGCAGAATGATTCTGTGAAAACCAGACCTGAAACCTCCTGTGAAGTCAACATTGCAACATTGGATCTGGTGCTGAAGTGTTAGAGAGCGAGAGAATGACAAGTCTAGGAATAAGGAAGAGATGGCATGGAGCCAGTGAGCTGAAGACTGATGCAAGTGAAACTGGAGGGGTTGTTTGTCAAATTTACCACGCATACCTGAGAAACACAAATGTGTCTTTACAAGAACGCTTTACCACATAAGTTGCTACAAAGACTTACTGTAGGGAAAGCACTGGACTTTGGAACAGCATATTTTATCATTCCAAATCCAGTGTGTGGAACAGTTGGGAAAGTGTTGGACTTAAAATCCAACATCAGTCCAACAATGCTTTCCTTAAGGCAAGCTGTTGTAACAACTTGCATGGTAAAGGAAGGTGTTGTAAAGAAGCTTTAGTGGTTCAGACCGCGTTGTTAAGCCACAGTATAGTTCGAGCTGTGATGTAAAAGCTGTTTCCCCTCTGCAGGTGCATTTGTACAGGTGGCCCTTCCTTACATTAGTACTGAAGCACTGAAGTACTGAAGAAGCTTTCTGGTACTCTAGAAGACTTGTCCTGAGAGAAATCCCAAGTCCTTGAGACGAAAACTGGTCTTACAATGACCCACCCATTCTTTCTCAGAAGGAGAGCTGCAGGTTGAGGGGTGGCCCTTGAAGTACATAGTACAGGTCAACTGTCAGGATTCCATATCTTGCAGCTGTCCCATCGCTGTTGTGATTCTGATGCGCCTTTATCGTTTCTTGACTCCTGATATTCCTGACACCCACCTCATGGTGACCTTCTATGGGCATTCTGCATCTTAGAGTCCCATGAGTTGCCAGTAGTAAGTGGCGGTTGGTTAAGTCATAAATGGATGGGTCGTATAGCCAGGTGCGGCTCTTCCACTAAGGTGTCGGAGCATTGCTCACTGCTCTAAGAGCAGAGCAAAGTAAAACTAAAATGATAAGAACAGAAGGTTAATATCATTGGGTGGAAAACATGCCCAGCTTCCCAGTCCCTCTCTGAGACCAATAACAAAGCTGCTGTAAGGCAGCGTCATGATTGGCTGGTAGAGACTGGGGGCCTGGGTGCTTCCGTTCCAGGGAAGAGGACGGCGGAGAGGCAATGGTGGCCTTCGCATGTAAGTCTTTTGTAAAAAAAAAAATCCTTCCCCTCCACCGTCCCCTCCCAGACGCCACTGGGTATAGGCACCAAGTGATGGGATCGGGGCTGCAATTAGAAATTCATGTGTCGCCAAATGACTTTCATCCCGGGTGACTCAAAGTGGACATTTCAAACCTGCTTTTTTGTTGCCTCGGCTCGCACGTAGGCTGTTGGAGCCAAGCAGTGGTGTAACAAACCTTGAGGGGGCCCCCCTGCAGGGTACGTGAAGGGGCCCCCTCCGGGCTCAATCTAGTGCCCCCCAGAAGAAGTGCGGCGCTGACGGGCCCCCTGTGGGTTAGGGCCCCAAGCACCGCGGGCTGCAGGGGCCAGTGTTTCACCCCTGGAGCCAAGCCAGCCCCCTGGTTCAGCTCTCGCCTGTCTCTGCCCATCAACGCTCTGGCTTGCCCACCTCTAGTGGGTGATATGCAGGCTCGCAACGCCCATAGGGCTGAAATGGCTTCAGCTCCCCCGCCCATCGTGTGTGTCAGCCCAGCCTGAGACAGCTTCCCAGGCACACAAACTGCCGTACCCGAGGACTTCACAGGTCTTTAAAAGACCATTTGCTTGTTAACAAGGCTTTGTTGTTCTTTCACCCCTTCTTAGAGACCCTGTATCACCACTCTGACTATTCCTGGAAGAATTAGCCCCTCCCCCCCCCCCCCCGGAACTTTTTAGTAGCACCCCCGAAATGTGGCTCTAGTTGAGTCTCTGGTGTTATGTTTTTGTCTGCATGCACTAAAGTAATAGTAAAAACTTTATTTGCATAGTTAATTAGAACCATTGCAATGCATACAAATATACAACTATATTAAAAATGTCC
This sequence comes from Lissotriton helveticus, assembly GCF_964261635.1. Classification (NCBI taxonomy): domain Eukaryota; kingdom Metazoa; phylum Chordata; class Amphibia; order Caudata; family Salamandridae; genus Lissotriton; species Lissotriton helveticus. The sequence goes on along the minus strand of NC_136072.1, from coordinate 1,159,327,696 downwards.
CATATTTAAAAAGTGCATGCACTAAAGGAAAGCCAGATGTCTTGACTTTGCCGATGCTTGTTTTCTCCAGTGATTGCTGCGACGGGTTTCACGGCAGCGCACTCACAGATGGCAGTGCTGTGCCCGTCCCATCGAACAGACCCTGGCAGCCGCCGCGCTGTAATAACACAACAGTTTGTACAGGAAATGGTTTCACTGCGGCCTTTTGCTCAGAACTGGAAAAGACGGCGCGTTCGGTGAGCCCTGACCGTGAAATATGGAAAAATCAAAAACAACATCGGGGAGAAGACTTAGCAGATGGTCCGGAGATTAAAGCGGGTCTGTTTTTTCCATCTCGCAGAGCAAAATTGCTAACTGTGGCCAGTGTGTGACGGCGCTGAGAGGCGAGGACAGCGCCGCGCGCCGGGTGCAAATGAGAAAAGGGGCAGTGAGCAGGTCACGTGTACTGGCCTTATGCGGGTGCGACTCCACGTGAGACAACTCATCTAAGGTGGTCGGTGGAGAAGTAGTAATCACTTGACCTCGTACTGCTCGCACGCCTGTTTACAGCTCCTACGTGGCCTAACAGCCCCCAGGACTGATGGACATCAAAAGGGTCTCACCTGAGGCCAGCGCTACTGGAATTAGGTGGCTGTGAGTTTCGCACAGCGCTTTAAAAGGGATGAAAAAACTTGGGGGTCTCTCAAAGGGGCGTGGCCAGTGTAATTAGGGGCGTGGCTTACACACGTAAACTGAAAATCTGTGCTTAGCTTAGTGTGCTGGCCGACTGGTATTTTGCTGCTTCTGTCATTGCATCCAGATATAATACTATAAGCAACAGAACACTCACAACAACCCAGGACTATTGGCTTTGTCAGTGCTTGTTAGTTGCATAAGATGAAGAAGCAACAGCTGTGGCTTCCTTGTATATATAGCATCTTGAAAAGGCTTCAGTTCTGAAATGCTGAGACTGGGAAAGAACTATAACGAGTCTCTTTGAAGTTGTAGTGAAGGGTGCGACTGCTGCAGAGTTTAGATTGATTTTGTCATCCTGAGGGTGAGGGCAAAAATGGAGAGTCCGATAGAGTCCCGTCCCAGCACCGGCAGGACCCGGCCCACTTAAAACCCTGGATTTGCATAAGTATAGATGTGCCGCATTTACCACTTAATCCATCATCTGCTGCGTAACCTGCAGCTTTTAACAACAACAACAAAAGTATTTCTTCCTCAAATGGTTCAAAAGTTTTTAAAAATGCAGTGACATCTTGCCGCGCAGTGGAAGGCCCTTTGCAAAGCTGGGCTTTTCTCCTTTCTGTTGCTGAATGCCATATTTGGGTGTTAAACTGGTACTAATGAGGTGCGACCAATTCCAAGACAGTGTTACCAAGTTTAACAAGCATTGAAAATGCAATAGGTCTCGCAATAGAAGAGTTTGACATTTTTCGTTTTGCAAATGGATGAGTGACACCGATAGCATTTGGAATGCAACATGTTTTGTATTTACGTGACTTATATGGCAGCTCTGGTCGTTATGCTACATCTCTAGATAGTTTTATCTTTCGCAAATGTGACACCTATTGTAACACAATATGTGTTGTGAGGGTGAGTGAGGGTGAGGGGTTGAGGGTGAGGGGTTGAGGGTGAGGGGTTGAGGGTGAGTGAGGGTGAGGGTGAGTGAGGGTGAGGGGTTGAGGGTGAGTGAGGGTGAGTGAGGGTGAGTGAGGGTGAGTGAGGGTGAGTGAGGGTGAGTGAGGGTGAGGGTGAGTGAGGGTGAGTGAGGGTGAGTGAGGGTGAGGGTGAGTGAGGGTGAGGGTGAGTGAGGGTGAGTGAGGGTGAGTGAGGGTGGGTGAGGGTGAGTGAGGGTGAGTGAGGGTGAGTGAGGGTGAGTGAGGGTGAGGGGTTGAGGGTGAGTGAGGGTGAGGGTGAGTGAGGGTGAGGGGTTGAGGGTGAGGGGTTGAGGGTGAGTGAGGGTGAGGGGTTGAGGGTGAGGGTGAGTGAGGGTGAGGGGTTGAGGGTGAGTGAGGGTGAGTGAGGGTGAGGGGTTGAGGGTAAGTGAGGGTGAGTGAGGGTGAGGGTGAGTGAGGGTGAGGGGTTGAGGGTGAGTGAGGGTGAGGGGTTGAGGGTGAGGGGTTGAGGGTGAGGGGTTAAGGGTGAGGGGTTGAGGGTGAGGGGTTGAGGGTGAGTGAGGGTGAGTGAGGGTGAGTGAGGGTGAGTGAGGGTGAGTGAGGGTGAGGGGTTGAGGGTGAGGGTGAGTGAGGGTGAGTGAGGGTGAGGGGTTGAGGGTGAGTGAGGGTGAGGGGTTGAGGGTGAGTGAGGGTGAGTGAGGGTGAGTGAGGGTAAGTGAGGGTGAGTGAGGGTAAGTGAGGGTGAGTGAGGGTGAGTGAGGGTGAGTGAGGGTGAGTGAGGGTGAGTGAGGGTGAGTGAGGGTGAGGATGAGTGAGGGTGAGGGGTTGAGGGTGAGGGGTTGAGGGTGAGGGGTTGAGGGTGAGTGAGGGTGAGTGAGGGTGAGTGAGGGTGAGTGAGTGAGGGTGAGGGGTTGAGGGTGAGTGAGGGTGAGGGTGAGTGAGGGTGAGGGGTTGAGGGTGAGTGAGGGTGAGGGTGAGTCAGGGTGAGTGAGGGGTTGAGGGTGAGTGAGGGTGAGTGAGGGGTTGAGGGTGAGTGAGGGGTTGAGGGTGAGTGAGGGTGAGGGTGAGTGAGGGTGAGGGTGAGTGAGGGTGAGGGTGAGTGAGGGTGAGTGTGAGTGAGGGTGAGGGTGAGTGAGGGTGAGGGTGAGTGAGGGTGGGTGAGGGTGAGTGAGGGTGAGGGTGGGTGAGTGAGGGTGAGTGAGGGTGAGTGAGGGTGAGGGGTTGAGGGTGAGTGAGGGTGAGTGAGGGTGAGTGAGGGTGAGTGAGGGTGAGGGGTTGAGGGTGAGTGAGGGTGAGGGGTTGAGGGTGAGTGAGGGTGAGTGAGGGTGAGTGAGGGTAAGTGAGGGTGAGTGAGGGTAAGTGAGGGTGAGTGAGGGTGAGTGAGGGTGAGTGAGGGTGAGTGAGGGTGAGTGAGGGTGAGGGTGAGTGAGGGTGAGGGGTTGAGGGTGAGGGGTTGAGGGTGAGGGGTTGAGGGTAAGTGAGGGTGAGTGAGGGTGAGTGAGGGTGAGTGAGGGTGAGTGAGGGTGAGGGGTTGAGGGTGAGTGAGGGTGAGGGTGAGTGAGGGTGAGGGGTTGAGGGTGAGTGAGGGTGAGTCAGGGTGAGTGAGGGGTTGAGGGTGAGTGAGGGTGAGTGAGGGGTTGAGGGTGAGTGAGGGGTTGAGGGTGAGTGAGGGTGAGGGTGAGTGAGGGTGAGGGTGAGTGAGGGTGAGGGTGAGTGAGGGTGAGTGTGAGTGAGGGTGAGGGTGAGTGAGGGTGAGGGTGAGTGAGGGTGGGTGAGGGTGAGTGAGGGTGAGGGTGGGTGAGGGTGAGTGAGGGTGAGGGTGGGTGAGGGTGAGTGAGGGTGAGGGTGAGTGAGGGTGAGTGAGGGTGAGTGAGGGTGAGGGGTTGAGGGTGAGTGAGGGTGAGGGTGAGTGAGGGTGAGGGGTTGAGGGTGAGTGAGGGTGAGGGTGAGTGAGGGTGAGAGGTTGAGGGTGAGTGAGGGTGAGTCAGGGTGAGTGAGGGGTTGAGGGTGAGTGAGGGGTTGAGGGTGAGTGAGGGTGAGTGAGGGTGAGGGTGAGTGAGGGTGAGGGTGAGTGAGGGTGAGTGTGAGTGAGGGTGAGGGTGAGTGAGGGTGAGGGTGAGTGAGGGTGGGTGAGGGTGAGTGAGGGTGAGTGAGGGTGAGGGTGGGTGAGGGTGAGTGAGGGTGAGGGTGAGTGAGGGTGAGTGAGGGCGAGTGAGGGTGAGTGAGGGTGAGGGGTTGAGGGTGAGTGAGGGTGAGGGTGAGGGGTTGAGGGTGAGGGGTTGAGGGTGAGGGGTTGAGGGTGAGGGGTTGAGGGTGAGTGAGGGTGAGTGAGGGTGAGTGAGGGTGAGTGAGAGTGAGTGAGGGTGAGTGAGGGTGAGTGAGGGTGAGGGGTTGAGGGTGAGTGAGGGTGAGTGAGGGTGAGTGAGGGTGAGTGAGGGTGAGTGAGGGTAAGTGAGGGTGAGTGAGGGTGAGTGAGGGTGAGTGAGGGTGAGTGAGGGTGAGTGAGGGTGAGTGAGGGTGAGGGTGAGTGAGGGTGAGGGTGAGTGAGGGTGAGGGTGAGTGAGGGTGAGGGGTTGAGGGTGAGGGGTTGAGGGTGAGGGGTTGAGGGTGAGGGGTTGAGGGTGAGTGAGGGTGAGTGAGGGTGAGGGGTTGAGGGTGAGTGAGGGTGAGGGTGTGTGAGGGTGAGGGGTTGAGGGTGAGTGAGGGTGAGTCAGGGTGAGTGAGGGGTTGAGGGTGAGTGAGGGTGAGTGAGGGGTTGAGGGTGAGTGAGGGGTTGAGGGTGAGTGAGGGTGAGGGTGAGTGAGGGTGAGTGAGGATGAGGGTGAGTGAGGGTGAGTGTGAGTGAGGGTGAGGGTGAGTGAGGGTGAGGGTGAGTGAGGGTGGGTGAGGGTGAGTGAGGGTGAGGGTGGGTGAGGGTGAGTGAGGGTGAGGGTGGGTGAGGGTGAGTGAGGGTGAGGTGAGTGAGGGTGAGTGAGGGTGAGTGAGGGTGAGTGAGGGTGAGTGAGGGTGAGTGAGGGTGGGTGAGGGTGAGTGAGGGTGAGGGTGAGTGAGGGTGAGGGTGAGTGAGGGTGAGTGAGGGTGAGTGAGGGTGAGGGTGAGTGAGGGTGAGTGAGGGTGAGGGTGAGTGAGGGTGGGTGAGGGTGAGTGAGGGTGAGTGAGGGGGAGTGAGGGGGAGTGAGGGGGAGTGAGGGTGAGGGGTTGAGGGTGAGTGAGGGTGAGGGTGAGTGAGGGTGAGGGGTTGAGGGTGAGGGGTTGAGGGTGAGTGAGGGTGAGTGAGGGTGAGGGGTTGAGGGTGAGGGGTTGAGGGTGAGTGAGGGTGAGTGAGGGTGAGGGGTTGAGGGTAAGTGAGGGTGAGGGTGAGTGAGGGTGAGGGGTTGAGGGTGGGTGAGGGTGAGTGAGGGTGAGGGGTTGAGGGTGAGTGAGGGTGAGGGTGAGTGAGGGTGAGGGTGAGTGAGGGTGAGGGTGAGTGAGGGTGAGGGGTTGAGGGTGAGTGAGGGTGAGGGGTTGAGGGTGAGTGAGGGTGAGGGTGAGTGAGGGTGAGGGTGAGTGAGGGTGAGGGTGAGTGAGGGTGAGGGGTTGAGGGTGAGTGAGGGTGAGGGGTTGAGGGTGAGTGAGGGTGAGGGGTTGAGGGTGAGGGGTTGAGGGTGAGGGGTTGAGGGTGAGGCATCCTGATTGTGATACAAAAAAAACATAGTGATGTACTAGTGAACGCCACGCACCTGAGTGCACAATGAAACCAGACTAATGTACTAGTGAGAATAATAGGACATGACGGGATGCTGGTAGCGGGCCACATTGAGTTAAGATGGCACTGACCCATGACCAGGTTTTAAGATGGCGGATGAGGGCCCCTTGTTCGGTTCTGCAGGGGTGACGAGTTTAAAACTCCCCACTTCCCTGTTGCTCCAAGGGAGACCTGGTTCACTAAATTCAAAATTGTACCACTATATTACGAGGAAGTTGACAAAAATAACACAAAGAAATATACAAACAGCGTCTTTCAGTGATATCACAGGACAGTCAGACGGCCTGACCTCTGACCCGCGCCCTCCCGGACACGTGGCTCTTGGCTTCACGTTCGTAGCCCGCGGCCGATAAAGAGTTAAAAAAAAATCAAAATATATATATATGGGCAACACATTGTGTCCAAATGGGTGCCAATGAGTTCCAGATGTGAGAAGCTGCGCTCCCAACCCCTGGCTGCTCCTAAATAAAGGAAAGTATTCCTGCAATTCAGCTGCAGCCGCCGCTGCCAAGAACAACTCCCAGATAGGGTGGGGAGAGTGTTAGGGAACACGGGGGGGGCTGCAGAGACGCATCTGTGAGTGGAGACAGAGAGAGAACGAGACAGCGGGCAGAATGAGAGTGGAGATAGGTAGAGCATTGGGGGGGGGCGAGGGGTGAGGTTAAAAAGCACGTGAGATGTGTGAACCCCTGAAGGGGCTAGGGTAGAAGGGTGTTCTGGGGATATCGGGGTTGGGGGCGGGGGAATCTCGCGGGTGCCAAGTTGAAACTGCATAGCTGTGTGTGTGCAGGGGGAGGCTGAAGTATGGAGTAAGGGTGAGGGGGGGGGGGGGGGGGGTGTCAGATCCATGGGATAGCGGAGAAGGGAGCGTGAGAACAGGAGCAGAGAGGAAAAGGGGTGAAAAGCATTGCTGGTGAGAAGTTATGGGAAAACACAGGCGGGGGAGAGAAGTGAATGGCAGGGCCCGAGAGTGCAGGAGGGGTCACACAAGTGTGAGAAACAAAGGAACGCAGCTAAAGCTAGAGGCGATCCTGTGTGTGAGAGGAGCGGGTTGTAGTGAATCGTTGACCAACGAGAAGCGGAAAGGAGAGAGAAAAGGAGAGAGAGAAACAGATGGTCGAGAGGAGAGAGAGAACCCGAAGGGAGATGAACTCTACACACAAGGGAGAAGCTTAAGAGAGAGAAATCATTGCAAGATTGGAGGAGGAGAGGGAAACAGGAGACGAGGGAACCTATAGCGGCGCCACTGGCATGCGCTGACATCAATTCTCTTTTTTTCCTCACCACTAGACATGGATCCAAATATCCCTCTTATCTCTTTGAGACTCCGATTACCTCTTCAAATTGTAAAACAGACGGAGGGCATTGCTGTGGGGAGGGGGTGTAGGAGAAATGCACACGGCGGGCAGGGGAGGGGGCGGAGCGGGGAGAGCGGCATGTGGGTGTGAAGAAGCCGGGGCCTTTGAAGTGAAGCTAAGCTTCACTTCAAAAGGTGTCGGAGGAATGCGGCTGAGGGAACAGACGGCGATTGCGGCTGAGGGAACTGATGTGCACGCGCTTTTAAGCTCAATGCACATGCGCATTGAGCTTAAAAGTCACGGGCACTGCAAGGAATCGCCACGATTCCTTGCTTGTTAGTTAAAGAGTGGTTAAGCCGCAATAGTCTCGCAAGCTCGATGCGCATCGACAGGCGAGACCTAAAAATGACAAAATAATGAAGGAATGCTATTACAAGATGTAACACATTGTGCCACATAATTTGCCTTTTCTTGCTGCATAATTTACTAAACCCTCTTGCATAATTTGGTCCTCTTGCCGCATAATTCCAGTGGCCCTGCCTGAGAGAGACCACCCCTTACTACTAACTTACATTCTTGGACAACCCGCTTGCCCCAGGAGGACCAGGTATCTCACTCCCCCCCCCCTTTCATCTCTTTTTAAATAAACTTCCCTTTCTCCGGCTAGAAATGCTGGTGCTGTTTCTGGGTACCAAATCCCTGAATGAGACTAAGGGCCTGGTATAGATCCTGGCAGATGTGTTACGCCATCACAACGGTGACGGATATTCCATCTGCCGAAATATAAATCCCATTATATCCTATACAATTGATATTTCTGTGGGCGGGATGTCAGTCACTGTTATGACGGAGTAGCCTGCCCTCTGAGATCTAACTCCTCTCTCGGGGAGAGAAGTTGGCATAACGACTAGAGGGTCGACCTCGAATCTGGGGAACCGGGTTCGAGTCTCGGTAACGGCGCTCAACATCCTGTGATTCTGGGCAAATCACGTAATCTCCCCGTGCCTAACAAAAATGAATTTGTCCTCATGTAACGCAACTGGTGCTATGTAAAGCCCTATGATACCCGGTACCGGGTCAAGTTCGCGCTATATAAAACTCTGTAAAAAAATATCATGCCCTGTCTGGTAAGCGCAGCACACCCCTTAACAATCAATAGTTCCAGTGCACCCCACCCTGTTCGGACCCTGCAGGGATGGACGCAGCTGCTGTTCTCCTCCTCCATTGGGTAAGGCGAATTCAGATTATGCCTCGTACATTTCCAGAACTTCCACCTCCTAGGTCACAAGCAGGTTGATGGACTGGCCACTGAAAATATGCAGCAAAGGAGGACAAAAATATGCGGCAGAGTTGACTAAATTATGCAGTAAGAAAAGTCAATTTAGGCTGCGCAGCATTAATTCATTATTAAAATTAATAATAAAATTTTGTTTGCACATGTTGACACTGTGCTAAGGTTTCACCTCATTAGTAGCAATTTAACACTAAGATGCATCAACCAGCAACTGAAAGGTGACCAGTCAACCAGTGCTTAGGGCCTTCCACGGTTCAGCAACACGAGCCGCCGCGTTTCTGTAACTTTTGACCCGTTAGAGCTAGAAACCTTTTTGTTTTGTTAAAATGTTCACATTTTGCAACAGATGATGAATTATGTTAGAAATGACACTCCCTTGCTCTCCCACCATTCTATGTAGGTGGCAAAAGCCAAGAATCAACCCTAGACGCCCACCCAGTCTTTCTCCCTGTATGGCCACCCCATAGAAGGTCCATGGGGGGCTGGAGTGTTGGCAGGAAGCTGACCTTTCCTTGGACTTGCCCCCGCCATGCTGTGCCACACTGCAGGATGAGTCCATGGGGGAGCTGTCATTTTGCGTTATAGTCATTATGAAAAGTTTTCAAAACTGGACTATTACGCCACTTTGTGTAAGTCTTTTTTAAATTTTCACAAATTATAGCACTGGCTTGCAGGAGTGCTGGAATGACAAGAATGACCAGAAAGCAACAGGACTTTTTTGCTGCACTTTCTTTTGGTGCCAATTTTAGGCGCAAAATGTTGCAGCGCATCCAAAATAAACGCAAGCACTTTATGTACAAAAATGTAGTGCTAAATTCAGATTTTGTATTTCAGATAATTACGCAAATTTTCAAATAATTATTACCCTCAAATTTGGCGAAATTATATATTAGAAAATTTTGCATATTTCGCACAACCCACATTTCAAATCCAAAGCATGCTTCTGCATCCATGGCACAGCTTTATATATGTATTTACTTATTAGTAGGTTTATAAAAAGTGCAGACTTGACCCAGTGGATGACAAAGCGCATAACACTGATGAGAAGGAGGGTTGGTGCGGACATTGTACACACAAAATGTACAGAGATAACAATATAACACAGATACAAATCATAACAACACATTGTGCACAAAGTGGTGGAAACGGGGCTTTATTTAGCACCTTTTAGATGGATACTCGACCAAAACGTGGCAGAGATCTCATCCCTCTATTACAGGTACCTTAGGCTTTAATGAATTAGTAATATGGCAGACGGGACATCAGTCACATTTGTGATGGAGTGTCCTGTCCATCAAACTCTTGAAGGATTCTGTCCTGGTGGCTGAGGGAAGTGAGTTCCAGAGTCTGGTGGCATCCCAGAGATGGATTACCTGGGTGTTTTTGTTTTCTTGAAGGAAGGGATTTGAAGAGGAAGGGTATCCAATCTCAGAGTTTAACCTCTTGGACGCTCATGACGAACTGAGCTCGTCATGAGCTACGGCGCTCCAGTGCTCATGACGAGCTCAGCTCGTCATGGGCCGTGGAACGCTCAGGTGCGGGGAGAATTCCCCCACTCTGCTAAGCGTTCCACGGGAGGCAATGCACCTGTGACGAGCTCAGCTCGTCATGAGCACCGGAGCGCCGTAGCTCATCATGAGCTCGTCATGAGCATGGGGGCGCTGTGTGCGCCCCTCTCCCCCCAGCACAGCGGGGGAATAACCCCCGCAGCGAAGGGGTTGAAGCTTGCCTTATGCGTTACGCAGGATAGTTCAAGGTTCTTCTTGCATCAATCGAGAGCCATTTCAGGATTATAACAATTGGTACAATAGAGTCAAACTCTGTTACCCAACAGCCACCTCAGAAGATGAGCAGCAGGAGTTTGAGGGGGTGGGCTGCATGTAATTTAGGACTTTCTAGGAGTAGAGGGGTCCCTTCGGCCAGCCTCAATAGCATAATGGATCGAATAAATGGCTTGAAGCCAATGTTCCTGATGAAGGGATTAATACCATCAGGAGCCAAGGTGATGCTCTCCGTCTTTGGCCAATGCGTTGATGGGCAGTTGTGCATTGAGATTCTCATCCAGGAAGGTGCCACGTGATTGGTGCATCCCACAAGGTGTTTCAATTCAGCACAGTGAGTACCATGGACCATGCTTGAAACTTTAAAGAAGGTGCAAGAGCTTGATGAATGAGTTCATAACAAAGTTGCATTATCCAAAACTTGATATGAGCCAAACCTTGGGCTATATATTTAATGATTTTAGTGGAAAAGTCTGAATTAGAGCCCAGTATTATCAGCCATAAAAGTGTTCTGAGTTTTTTAGACAGCAGGCAAGAGAGTCCATTTAAAGTTTGAAAACAGTGGGGTAGGGAATAGGAACTTGAAGTAAGCCTTCACGGATGTATGACGTTACAACGCATACTTTTACAACGCCGACCTTTACAACGCATTTTTTACACCGCAACATCCATTACAATGCACACCATTACAACGCATGCCATTACAACGAATTCTTTGAAACTACCTTTACAACGCATTCCACTACAACGCATACTACATTTACAATGCATACCATTACAACGCATTACATTGCATTGCATGTAAGGTAAGTGCTGGATAGTGTAGGGGTAAAAATTACTATTCTAACTCCAGGGGGTGCAACAGTAGGGTAAGTGTTGGATAGTGTAGGGGTACTATGCGTTGTAATGGTATGCGTTGTAATGGTATGCGTTGTAATGACTGCGTTGTAATGGCATGCATTGTAGTGGTGTGCGTTGTAGTGTCATGCGTTGTAATGACTGCGTTGTAAATGCATGCGTTGTAATGGTAGTGCGTTGTAAAAGTTGCGTTGTAAAGGTTGTATACCAGCCTTCACTCTTTGAGAGCTTGGATAGAGGGTTTGTCAGTTTGAACGACCTGATATCAGATTTCAGGGTAAGACAGGAACCCATGAGAAGTATGACAATCAGGCCCTTTCTGTCTTTGAGGGTGTTAGGAGTGGCATGATTTTCTACAATTTATTGTTGGCTTTCTCCCCAGATGATCTACTGGTTAGGCAACACAGTTGGGCTGAGAAAATGGGAGTAGATCATATTAAGATCGAGGAATCTATTAAGTTGGCTAATTCCATTCTATTATCGGGAAGAAGTCGGACACAACATTATATGGTGTTTTTTGACCTGTATTACACCCCAGCTAAAATATCCAAATGGGGAACTTCTGTCGGCACCTCATGCAGTAGATGCGGCTTGCACGCTGCGGACACCATGCATATGTTTTTTCTCTGTCCGCATCTATCCCTAATATTATCTGAAATCCAAACTTTTCTCTCTATGTTACTTGGTACCCCAGTAGTTCTGACTTCGGAGCTTGTATTGATTGGAGTCTCTTCGGCAGATTTTGCTGAGGACCATAGGAAGCTAATATTTATTGCTATGGGAATCTTGCGCTCATGCGTCACTCAAGACTGGATTAGCTCAGACCCGCCATCTTTTTTTTTCATGGAGGGCACGTCTGCTGGCTATGTTTACTTTAGAGCGGGCTATCTATAGAACGAAAGGGCGCAAAAAAAGAGCATTAGGCATAAATTTATGGTCACCGATTGAGCGTTGGATGGAGGGCGAACTGGGGTAGAGATATATTGATTTTATTTTGTATATTTCTTTTCTCTCGTTAGTTCCTTATGCAATATTTTGGTGGGAACCTTCATGGAATGCATCGAAATGCAATGTATCAAATGTAATTGCTTTTATCTGTATTTGTTTGAAAATGTTGGTAACCTGATCTGCTTGCAATAAAATAGAAAACAATAAAAAAAAATAAAAAAAAGGAGTGGCATGATTTATTGTGTCAGAGGCTACTGACAAGTCCTGGAGAATGAAGGAGTGATCATTGTCTAGTATGCAGGGGTTGTTGTAGGCAAGGTTTAGTGGTGTGGTTTAGTCCTGAACATCTGGTGATGGAGGGAAATCAACCTAACCAAATGACCCTGTGGAGAGCCGACCATACATTCCCTCTGAAAAGAAACAGAGATTACCACTCTCAGAAAACTCACTGGACAAAAGCCAGCTGGGAGACCAGAACTTCCAACTGCCAGGACACAACCAGGTTGAAGGACCTGGTAATGAGTCCAGGGCCACTGGAATTATGCATCAGGGGAGGGCCCAAGGTTGGCTAAATTATACAGCAAGAAAAGGTAAATTATGCGGTGTAACATGGCACATTTGGTGACATAATTATTTCAATATTTCTATTTTACACATGTTTACACTGTCTAGGAGAACATTTTACCTCATTAGTTCTAGTTTAATATCGAAATACACCAACAAGCAACTAACAGGTGATCAGTCAACATGTGCACGAACAAGTGTCTCCATATTTCTGTATCATTTGATCTGTTTCAGATAGAAACAAAATAGTTTTGTTAAAAATTGTCAATTGAACGAAGAGATAATGAATTATTTGGCAAAGGCATCAAATCCATAGTTATGCTGAAAACGCTGCAGGCACAACATTGCACAATGCAGGTCACTGTGATTATACAGTGCCCCTCTTGAACACTGACACCAACTAAAAGTCTCCACCCTAACTCTGCTCACCAGCCATGGAGGAAGGAGCCACACTGCCCATCTGGGTAGCAGCCTGGGTGGGTGGCATCACTAATTTAGGCCCCGGTCTGGGGTCAGCTCATATCAGGGGAGTCTTTTTTGTATATTTGCAGCATGGAAATGCTAATGATACAGAGTGCTAGGCCCTGAGTGCCCCCTTAATCCAATGACCTTCCTGAGAGTAAGAGTGGACTCCAGCCAAGAGGTTGTGCTGCCTGGGGTGAGCTCTGGGCCCATAGGATCATTGTCCCCAGAGACTGGCCTAGGATCCAGACAGTCACCCTACAGGATACAGGAGTGGTCAGTGCCTGGAAGCTGGGGGCTCAAGCGTAGTTCGAGGCACTGATATCTTTCGGACAGGGACGCTGTGTTACTGCTCTCCGCCTCTATACACCTGAGACCATATTGTGCATATGGCACACTTTCTCTATTTGCACCACGGCGCACCTTTCTGAAGGTGCACTTGGTGCAAACAGGGACAGTGTGCCTTACCACAAAGAATGTGCTGTCCCCAGGGCAGCTGCAAACCTGTGCTGCTCTCGGAGCAGAGTATTCAAGTGAAATACGGTGCGGCTGCTTCAAAACTGCTCCGTGTTTCACAACGCACACGACATGGCGCCTCCATTTTGAAGAGGGGAATGAGATCCCCTTGCAAGTAGGTACAGAATACCACTGAGCCCCCCATCCCCTCAGAGTGGGTGCACGTGCCCATTATGCCCCGGGGTACAATGTATAATGTGGCCCGTGGGGTCTACTCGAGGGCTGCTCCCAGAGCACTGAACCGTGCATGGCAAGGGAGAGGCTACTACCTTGACTGGCTGTGGGTCACCGTCCACTGGCCCCTTTCCGCCTATCGACTGGATACCGATGACCACCCATCCATACCCAGCCTGCACTGCCAGTACAATCAATCAATCAATCAATCAATCAATCAGGATTTTTGTAAAGCGTGACTAATCACCCGTTAGGCTCTCAAGGCACTGTGGGAGGGGGGTTGTTCTGTATTTCACTCAAAGAGCCAGGTCTTCGACTCGCCAGCACATGCTTTCCAGCCTCTGAAGACTGGACCTTCCTGCTGCAACCAAGGGAGCTAGTTTTGTTCCACTATTTGCATAATGAGGTAGTGCGATGCAGGCTTCGAAGCACTGTAAACGGAAGGTGCTAACATCACCCAAATCACGTATGAAACCTCTGATCTGTTAGTTTCACAGATTTTTGCTAAATGCACCAATTCGATCATATCTGTGGCAAACAAAACACATTAAACTGGTTCATGGTCCTTTTAAATAAAATGCTTTATAATTGGTCAACTCAGTGTAACCCATTATCTACCTCGGAAGAATGAAAGTCTGAGGCATTCAGGCTTCAGATGTGCAGGCTGGCACACGCATCCCTGCAGCAACTTATCCTCTTATTAAATTCTCTTACAAGCTGCTTGTTCTCACTGGCATGAACCCACTGAGCTTTCTTACAGCCCTGGCCGGAAATGCAGATTGAAAATGGCCAAGTTCTTTCCTTTGAGTTTCCCTTGCCCTGGCAGTGTGGTAAAACATTTTAGCATCATCAGCTGAATGTAGCGCCTGCCTGTGTGTGCTTCTGATGAGTCCACCCTCTTGGGATCATTCATCAAAGTATGCACGAGGAACAAGGGCAGACTGATGGATTACATGCAAATTTGTGGGACTCATGGGAGGCAGATACAAATGGTCTTCCAACTCCACAATCTATTAGAATATTTCATCCTTTTGTTCTTTCAGGATAATGTTTCATTTCCCATGTGTGGGAGGGGCTCTGCACATTAACTAGTGCACCCCATGCATGGGGCACAGCAGATCCTAAAACACAAATACCACCAGGTGTAACTGATCTGTTAGGGGCTCAGAGATATCTTTATTTTCAGGTTCTGGGAACTTTTCTAGAGTTAATTGTAGAGTCATTATTAGGTGTAGATTCAGGATTGAGGGTTAGCATTAGTTCTAGGTTCATAGCACTTTTCTAGGGTTAGCGTTAGGCGTAGGGTCAGGGCTAGTGGCTAGCTTTATGTTAGACCCACAGCCCAGAGCTAGGATTAGATGTAGGTTCAGCATTAGGCGCGTGTTTGGGAAGTGTAGGAAGGGGGAGTCTCTGGTTGGCGCAGTGCAGCACTAGCGACAAGCAGGGCCTCTCTCTTCCCCGTCAGGGCTGAGGGTTACCTTCAAGACAACCTCTGCTTACCCTCTAGGTAGTGTGGCTTAAGCAGTCTTAGGCTAATCTCTGGGGCATGTAAGGTTAAACATTTGCAATATTACACCGTCACAACCAACCCACCACACAATGACACCAAACTGTATTTGTAAAAATATATTCTCTTTATATAAATTTCAAGCAGGCTTGTAAATACAGTCTTGGTTATTTCAAATGCAGGTTCCAGTTACTCTTTAGGTTAAGTTGCCACAGTTCTTTCTCAGTAATAAGCAATCTTTGTTTAGTGTTATTCCCAAACAGTTCTTTCAGTGTTCTTTCCTTTCAAAGAGAAAGCCTCTCTCTGTTCTGGGGCTTTGGGACCCTCCCCGGCCTTCGGAGCGCCTTGCAGCGCCTCTCCTGCCTTCAAGGGTGAAACTGACTCGGCCCCTACCAACTCTCACGCATCTCGCGGTATGCTTGGAATGGAGACCAGAGAGGGCCTCGAAGAAACCCTGGGCCTTTTCCAGAGGTGGGGGCTGAGCTCGGAGCAGAGCAGCAAGCAGGCGATCAGAGGAGCCCCGGGCCTTTTCCAGAGGTGGGGGCTCTCAGCTGCAGTGAGGAGCAGGGAGGGGTGAGAGGAGCCTCTGGGGCCAAGGCACCTTCAGGAATACTTTCTTTCAGGAATTGTCAGTGCAGAGGGGTCCCTTCTGACAGCGAAGGATCTCCGGGAGGCAAGGCACCCTTCACAGTGCGGGGTGCGGCCTCTCCTGGGGGGCAGAGCAAGGCAGGGCAGCCGGGTGGGGTCCAGGCTACAGGCTGCTCGAGTCCCCGGGATTCCGGCGGGAGGGGCTGAAGTCTCCTCAAGGGCTCCGTGAAGCAGGCAGGGGTAGAGGAGCGGCCGGCCTTAGCCCTGGGGCAGAGAGCGACTCCGGGTGGAGCGAGGCTCTCAAGGGCAAGAGGGCAGGCTGGCTCCCGAGTACCACGGCCCTAGGAGGGGGCTAGAGGGGGCAGACTTCACCTCCGGCGGGAGGAAATACTCGGCCTCAGGCAGGGGACGAGCCAAAGCACAGGAGAACCCACTGGTCCTGGGGTTCAGTTCAGGGGGCAAGCTCAATCAAGCCCTTGGAGAATGTTTAGAGCACAAAGCAGCAAAGTCTTTAAAGCAAGTCTTCTTCCTCTCCTTTCTCAGCAAGGCAAGCAGCAGGCCAGTCCTTCCAGCGTCTCTTCTCCTTCTAGTCGGGCAGAGGTCCTTTGTGGTAAAACAGGATTCTGATTTACAAGGAGCAGGGCTCCTACTTTTATACACAGTTTCTTTTGTTCTCACTGGCCAGGGGGGCCTTTGCATAACTGCTCCAGTCCCTGAGCACTTGCGGTGGGTACTTCTGCTTCTGCATTCAGTGTGAGGGCAGGCACATCAGCCGCTCCCCAGGGGGGCGGAGCCGGCATTGTGAAGACAGGGGCAGCCTGAGTACTTTGTTGACAAGCTTCGGTCCTTCCTGGGCCAGGTGCAGGCTGAGTCATCAGTCGCTCCCCAGGAGGGCGGAGCCAGCATTGTGGGGGCAGAGCACAGCCTGATGCATCATTCAGGGGAAACTCCCACCACCCACTAAGGTGTCATCTGGCTATTCACTACCTGTCAACTCCCAGCCCTGTCACTCACACACACCAGACAGTCAGATCCACATCCAAGCAGAGGCGGGCTGAAATGGTTAGGCAAGCAAATGCTAACTTTCTAAAAGTAGCATTTGCAAACACAGGATATTAAAATAAACTTTACTAAAAGAAGTATTTTATTATTCTGAGTTCAGGCATACTAAACATGAATTTCTACCATGTTCCCTGAGCCTGCTGGGATTATAGAGTGTAATAATTCCAGCAGCCCATCTGGCCTAGAAGGGAACAGGTAGCCTTACAATAGTGAAAAACGACTTTGGTAGTAATTCACTATTAGAACATGCCACACACATCAGGGCATGTTCTACCTTACACTACAATGCACCCTGCCCTCAGGCCTACCATAGGGGTGACTAATATGAAGTTAAGGGAAGGTTCAGGGGCTGGCAAGTGTGTGCACTTGCCCAGCTAGCATGACAGTACCAGACTGCACGCAGGTTCTGCAATGGCAGACCCTAGACACATTTTAAGGCTGCTTCTGTGGGTGGCGCAACCAGCGCTGCAGGCCCACTAGCAGTATTGGCATTCACAAGCCCTGGCACTCCTGGTGCACTTTACTAGGGACTAACAGTAAATCCAATGAACCAATCATGGACATCAATCACATGTACACTTTACAACAGGGAGAGCATATGCACTTTAGCACTGGTCAGCAGTGGCAAAGTGCCCAGAGTCATTAAACCAACAAAAACAGGTCAGAGAGAGTATTGGAGGAAGGCAAAAAGTTTAGGGATGACCCTGCCAAGAGGCCCAGGTCCAACACAACCCCCTTCCAGCCAAAACGCAGGGTAGACCAATCACCACTGTGATGGGCTTCCCTGCTTTGGGCGATAGAACCTGGACCTGGCCCGCAACAGCAGGGGCACATTCCAGTTCTACGCCAATCTGCACCTCCTTCAAATCCTCTGTTCATACTCTCAGGGTCCACCAAGCCAATCCATGGGAAACCCTTCTCTACACCTGTGGACACCACCTGTGCAGCCTTGAACCTTAATTCGCTCACAGGTGTGTCCCAACAGGCAGACAGAAAAATGTCACAGTGGCCACTGACAGTAGTCAGGAATGAGACCCAAGCCTTACGCCTCTCAGGGCTCTCAAACCTCTGTGGCCTTAAAGAGTGGGGGGCATTAGCCCCAGGTGCTTGGCACCCTTGGTCCACTCTCCCTCCTGTCAGGTCAGGTATGCCATCCTGGCACTGACCCACCAGCCTCAGGTCTGTACCTGACGGCTGTACTAAAGACTGGGGTGGCCTCTCCCACACCCGGTCCTCCTCCTGGGGGCTCTGTACCCTCCCACCTGGAGTGGTACCCCCTTCCAGAATTGTCAGGGCACCTGTGGCAGGTGACCTGCACAATTCGCCCACCAGTTCAGGGGTGCTATCCTGCAACTGGGGCACCAGGTCAGGGGGGACACCCTGCACCTGGCCCTTAAACCTAGGGTCTAAACCCTCAAACTGCACCGGGGTCAGAGGCGAGGACTCCCTCCCTCTGCACCCCCTTCCACAGTACTGCCCACTCCCAACTGGAGTGGTACCCCTAGAAGTGACATGGGCCAGGACACTGATTACAGTGGCCCTGCCCTCCAGGTCAGACAACACCTGACCCTGGCTTCTCAACTCAGGGACCCAACCCTGCAGTTGAACACTTGCCTGGCGCACCAGGACTTTCCGGGGAGCACGCCTGCCCCCCCTGAGGGTGGCACATAGCTCATGTGTCGTGCAACAGCCTGCCCGGCGCGGATCTCCCAACCCCTGTCCCTCTGACAGTGCGGGAAGATCCCCCAGGACAGAAGTGGTGTCCCCCTGGTCATTCACTGGGGACGCAGCCCTGCTGGCTGGCCCCTGACCCACTGGTTCTTCCACTGGGGACTCTTTCCCCCTCTCGCCCCTCTTTCTGGACTTCTGCACCCTCCCAACTGGAGTGGTACTGCCAGTCACCAGAACTACTGGAGCCCTGTTTACAGAGCCTCCACGTTCTCTAGCCACTGGGGGATCCCCCTCAGCGGGTGACTCATCCGGACAGCCTAGGCTCCCCACCTGGTGTTCCCTTAAAGAACCATCCAGGCTCTGAGACTGAGGTTGGGCACTACCGGGACAAAACCCATTCTCACTCCTTCCCCTTAAGGACAGGACGTGAGGCCCTACACCCATCTCACTACTACAGGACCTAGCTGGGCTACTCTGCGCCACTTCCACCACTCTGGGCTGGAAGATACCTGAGACACTCCCCACAGGATCACACCCCAATGCCTCTCCAGACCCTCGGGAATCCACCACAAGGTCTGCCTCCAATGTGAGCTCCCTGGGGCCAGAGAACTCACTCTCAAACAGGTGTTGGCATAGCTCTGGAAAACTGGGACTTAAAGTATGCTCTCCCACAATTGGATTACACAGCCCCCTAGTAGGGTTAACCAAATTATCCTTCACCTCACCATCCAGCGCCTCACACACATACTCCACACCATTCTTCTGAGACTGGCCAGACAGTAGCGAACTGTCTCTGTCACACAACCCACACTCTTCTGGGCGGTCCTTACACTCACCCACCAGGACCTCAACCATGGGGGAATCCCTCCCACCACTAGGACCATGAACTCCTACGCCAGCTACCCTATTCCCTTCAGGGACGCTGCGCACTACTGGAGCTACCTCATGCCCTTGAACCTCCTGGTGTATGTTAACCCCCTCCAAGTCAGGTGCCATATCTCTAGGTGCGCGCGCTATGCTGTCTGCACTAGATACCTGAATGTTGCTGCCACCATCTGAGCTGGACTCCACCTCCAACTCAGCAAAGCTCAATCTCTGAGCTACACACATTTCTTGTTGCTGGGCTGAAGCCCTCCTGGCCTCAAGCGCCTCGAGCTCCAAGTCAAGTTTCCTCATTCTTAAGTCATGCGCAAGCTCCATTTTCATTACTTCCAGGGCTAACCTCCTAGATTCTAGCTCCAGTTGCCCATTTATTTCCAGCTCTGCCAACTTCAATTCATGATCTCGGGTTGCCTGTCTGTCCGCCAGCTCCTCTGGCGACAGACCTCGGCCAGAAACACTGCTACCCAATGGGGAGGTTGCACCCCTACACTCTGGAGTCAGGGGTCCCTCCAGCTGCTGTTCTGCATCCTCAAATTCAAAATCCTTTCCAGGGGCATTCCTTGCCTTGACCCAGGCCCTCAGCGCCTTTTGGAACTGCTCCCTTCTGGAGAGTCCGGTCATGGAAATGTTCAAATTTTTGCAGAAGCTCCTGAGCTGTTTCCCAGTGTAGTTTTCTAGTTTCTCCCAATCACAGTCAATAGAAGAAATGGATGCTGCCTTTTCCATTTTCACTGACACAGGCATGACTTCAAAAACACATGGAGATCTCTTCTCGCAAATCATAAATCCAAAAAAACAAAGTCTGTGGCTTAGTTACTGGACTGTCATCACTGTGCAATGGTCAATAGTTAAGGCATGAACACTGCAAATGTAAATTCGCTATCCTCACCGCTGCGTCCAATGTAGGAAGGGGGAGTCTCTGGTTGGCGCAGTGCAGCACTAGCGACAAGCAGGGCCTCTCTCTTCCCCGTCAGGGCTGAGGGTTACCTTCAAGACAACCTCTGCTTACCCTCTAGGTAGTGTGGCTTAAGCAGTCTTAGGCTAATCTCTGGGGCATGTAAGGTTAAACATTTGCAATATTACACCGTCACAACCAACCCACCACACAATGACACCAAACTGTATTTGTAAAAATATATTCTCTTTATATAAATTTCAAGCAGGCTTGTAAATACAGTCTTGGTTATTTCAAATGCAGGTTCCAGTTACTCTTTAGGTTAAGTTGCCACAGTTCTTTCTCAGTAATAAGCAATCTTTGTTTAGTGTTATTCCCAAACAGTTCTTTCAGTGTTCTTTCCTTTCAAAGAGAAAGCCTCTCTCTGTTCTGGGGCTTTGGGACCCTCCCCGGCCTTCGGAGCGCCTTGCAGCGCCTCTCCTGCCTTCAAGGGTGAAACTGACTCGGCCCCTACCAACTCTCACGCATCTCGCGGTATGCTTGGAATGGAGACCAGAGAGGGCCTCGAAGAAACCCTGGGCCTTTTCCAGAGGTGGGGGCTGAGCTCGGAGCAGAGCAGCAAGCAGGCGATCAGAGGAGCCCCGGGCCTTTTCCAGAGGTGGGGGCTCTCAGCTGCAGTGAGGAGCAGGGAGGGGTGAGAGGAGCCTCTGGGGCCAAGGCACCTTCAGGAATACTTTCTTTCAGGAATTGTCAGTGCAGAGGGGTCCCTTCTGACAGCGAAGGATCTCCGGGAGGCAAGGCACCCTTCACAGTGCGGGGTGCGGCCTCTCCTGGGGGGCAGAGCAAGGCAGGGCAGCCGGGTGGGGTCCAGGCTACAGGCTGCTCGAGTCCCCGGGATTCCGGCGGGAGGGGCTGAAGTCTCCTCAAGGGCTCCGTGAAGCAGGCAGGGGTAGAGGAGCGGCCGGCCTTAGCCCTGGGGCAGAGAGCGACTCCGGGTGGAGCGAGGCTCTCAAGGGCAAGAGGGCAGGCTGGCTCCCGAGTACCACGGCCCTAGGAGGGGGCTAGAGGGGGCAGACTTCACCTCCGGCGGGAGGAAATACTCGGCCTCAGGCAGGGGACGAGCCAAAGCACAGGAGAACCCACTGGTCCTGGGGTTCAGTTCAGGGGGCAAGCTCAATCAAGCCCTTGGAGAATGTTTAGAGCACAAAGCAGCAAAGTCTTTAAAGCAAGTCTTCTTCCTCTCCTTTCTCAGCAAGGCAAGCAGCAGGCCAGTCCTTCCAGCGTCTCTTCTCCTTCTAGTCGGGCAGAGGTCCTTTGTGGTAAAACAGGATTCTGATTTACAAGGAGCAGGGCTCCTACTTTTATACACAGTTTCTTTTGTTCTCACTGGCCAGGGGGGCCTTTGCATAACTGCTCCAGTCCCTGAGCACTTGCGGTGGGTACTTCTGCTTCTGCATTCAGTGTGAGGGCAGGCACATCAGCCGCTCCCCAGGGGGGCGGAGCCGGCATTGTGAAGACAGGGGCAGCCTGAGTACTTTGTTGACAAGCTTCGGTCCTTCCTGGGCCAGGTGCAGGCTGAGTCATCAGTCGCTCCCCAGGAGGGCGGAGCCAGCATTGTGGGGGCAGAGCACAGCCTGATGCATCATTCAGGGGAAACTCCCACCACCCACTAAGGTGTCATCTGGCTATTCACTACCTGTCAACTCCCAGCCCTGTCACTCACACACACCAGACAGTCAGATCCACATCCAAGCAGAGGCGGGCTGAAATGGTTAGGCAAGCAAATGCTAACTTTCTAAAAGTAGCATTTGCAAACACAGGATATTAAAATAAACTTTACTAAAAGAAGTATTTTATTATTCTGAGTTCAGGCATACTAAACATGAATTTCTACCATGTTCCCTGAGCCTGCTGGGATTATAGAGTGTAATAATTCCAGCAGCCCATCTGGCCTAGAAGGGAACAGGTAGCCTTACAATAGTGAAAAACGACTTTGGTAGTAATTCACTATTAGAACATGCCACACACATCAGGGCATGTTCTACCTTACACTACAATGCACCCTGCCCTCAGGCCTACCATAGGGGTGACTAATATGAAGTTAAGGGAAGGTTCAGGGGCTGGCAAGTGTGTGCACTTGCCCAGCTAGCATGACAGTACCAGACTGCACGCAGGTTCTGCAATGGCAGACCCTAGACACATTTTAAGGCTGCTTCTGTGGGTGGCGCAACCAGCGCTGCAGGCCCACTAGCAGTATTGGCATTCACAAGCCCTGGCACTCCTGGTGCACTTTACTAGGGACTAACAGTAAATCCAATGAACCAATCATGGACATCAATCACATGTACACTTTACAACAGGGAGAGCATATGCACTTTAGCACTGGTCAGCAGTGGCAAAGTGCCCAGAGTCATTAAACCAACAAAAACAGGTCAGAGAGAGTATTGGAGGAAGGCAAAAAGTTTAGGGATGACCCTGCCAAGAGGCCCAGGTCCAACAGGAAGAGTATATAGTTAGGTTTTAGAGTTATTCTTTGTTTTCAGGTTAGGATTAATCTTAGGTTGAGGATTTAGGGTTTGAATAACCCTTAGACCCAGGGCTGAGGGATAGGATTAAATGTAAATTCAACATTAGGCGCAGGTTCAGGTACAGGATTTAGTTAGACTTAGGGAGTGTACCAGTTATGTTTACTTTTAAGGTTTCATTACATTTAGCTCCAGGGCGATAGGATTTATTGTATGGCTAGTATTAGATTGAGGATCAGAACTAGGCTGAAGGTTAGCTTACGTTTTTAAGCCAGAGCACTTTTCAATCATCATTTTTAGGGACTGGCTAGGTGAGGTTCCAGACTTAAGGTTAGTGTCAGTCTTAATGTCAGAACACTTTTCTAGTGTTATCTTTAGGGCAAGAATTAGGTCCAGAGTCAGAGCACTTTACTAAGGTTATTATAGATTCAAGCTTAGGTTTAGGATGAGACACACAGGTCTAGTGGGCCTGGATTACATTTAGGTTTAGCAATATGCTTAGTATGAGAAAATGGGTTGTTGGTTGAGGGAGGTATCAGTCCTCTTCAAGCAACAGCCAAAATCCTTGTCAGGGTAAAACACAATTCACCTGTGCATAACCCTCTGGTAGCTTGGCACAAAAGAGGTCAGGCTTAACTTAAAGGTACTGTGTTAATCATTTACGCAGCACACAAACAATAACAAAGTGAAAACACAGAGAAGAAAAATTCCACACAAATTTAGAAAAATAGACTAAAATTTAATTATTAAAATGACACCAAAACAAATGAAATCCAATCAGTAGAGCTGGAGTTATGAAGTTATAAACTTTTAAGTGAAAAATTGTGTCTAAAAGATCAAAATGCCAACCACATTTGTTAGGTTGTGTGAGACTGGCGCAGAGTCAAAAGTTAAGGCCGACTGTGATGCAGCATGGTTTGGCTGCACAAGGTGTATTGGGCCTGGTTATAGCTTACCTTCAGACTTAGAAGACATTTAAAAGAAAAATTCCCTCAGAAGGAAAGGCAGCTGGTGGTGTCCAAGGAGGAGGCATCATCATTATCATCGGGGAACCGCCGGATGCAGGGTTCTACATTCAGACTTGCCCACTTTTTTGGAAGTTGAAAATCTCCAGTGGGCCGAAGCTGCAGGCTGTAGCTGATGAGGGCGCCCTGAGATTATATTCCCTTCTGAGAGGAGCTGCTAAACAGGATTTGCTGCTGCAGAGAGGAACGTAGTTGGAGTTGCCATGAAGTCCGGCCAACCGGTGATGCATCTCCTGTAGATTGGCGAGCAGGTAGGTCTCGGTCCCCTTACAACTCTTGGGACACTTTTTGCTGAAAACTTTTCTAAAGTCTCAAGTTTATCGTTTTGGCTGAATAAGCACCTGTAGCGCCGTTTCCAAGGGTCCAGGACTGTTTGAGCACCACTTGAGCGATCTGGACGCACTCGAAGCAGAGGTTAGGTGCGGAATTTAGGGTCTAAGGAGCTTGTTATGTCCATGTAGCTCACACAGGAGGCCAGCCAACTAGCCCATGAAGTTTCTCTGGTAATGCTGGTTTCAATCAGCAAGACTGGCCTCAAGCAGCAGGGGAGTCCTCTAGGGGTCCGTGGCAGGCTTCAAGCAGCAGGGCAGTCTTCAGATAGCAGTGGGGCAGTCCTCTGTGGTACAAAGCAGATCTGAAGCAGCATGGTAGTCCTATAAAGTACAAGGCAGTCTTTCTGTGGGTCCTCTGAAGGTTCAGAAGTGTACTGAAGAGTTGGTCTGATGGTCTAACATTTATATCTGGTGCCATCCTTTGAACAGGGAGACACTTCTAGTTTACCCCCGCATCTGGTTCTGGAAACTTGCTTCCTTTCTCTATCCAGGTTCCAAGTGGCTAGCATAATAAAGGCTGGTGTCAAGTTCCTTTGTGAGTGTGTTGGAGGCAGCCCTTTGAAATATAAGTAGAGGATGAAAAAACTCTTTCCCATCCTAGCAGGGTAGCCCACCCTTCCAACATAAATCCTCCTTTGACTCACTGTCTGGGAGGAACACACAAAGGGCAACTGCCAACTATTTAGAGTTATGTGACCCAGGACACAGACTTCAGGCACCAATTGGCTGAGGCATGAAAATGCCAACTTTCTAAATGGTCGACAAAAGTATTGAATCAGAGTGCACTCCTTCCCTTTAGTGTAAACCACGTATTGGTGCATATTTTAATATGTGTCTGCATCATTCCTAGTGACCCATCCCCGGTCAATCTTTCAAAATGAAAACTTAAAGGCACGTAACGGACGCACCAGGCTGGCGCACTGCTATAAACGGGACCTTTTCTCTTTCAATCCATCACTTTCAACCATCTTTTCACAAAACTTGACCTTTGATTCATTGTTTAAATCCATCTTTTTCATGTCAATGCCAGGGAGACAGCAAAATTCCATAAAGACGTTTATTGCACATTGTCAAATGCGGCTGCTTTCCATTCCAGGCTTTTAAACAACGGCACGTGATTTAATAAACACCAGCATAGGCCATGTTAATACTACCCAATGCATTTCGAGCACCCAGGGCTGGGCCCCAGGAGGGAGGAAGGAAGGTTTGAGCTCCCTCGTGGAGACCAGCTACAGGGTTGTGGCGGCTGGCCTGGTGCTCCTTCGGGTTATATCCATGCCACCATATTCACCAGCACCACTGCGTGTGGCCATGGAGGGGCCGGGGGGCTCCTGGCTACCTGTCTGTGTGAGATAGTAGGATCCGATTGGGGCCACCTCACCTGACTGACCCCTGACAGACCCCTTTCATTGGTATCTTCGGGCAGCCTGGGCCCTGGCAATAAAGCCCTTACAGCCCACACTCCTCAGGTCACACACTCCTGACGTCATGGACTCATGACATCACAAACAGCTAAAGTCACACACAACTGACATCGCAGACTCCTGAAGTCACACACTCCTGACTTCACTGACATCACATGCCTTGGCTTCACAAACAGCTGACGTCACAAACTCCTAACATCAGAGGCTCCTGATGTCACGGGCTCCCCATATCATGGACTTCTGACATCACAGATCCTGACATCACATGCAGCTGATGTCACAAACTCCTGACTTAACGGACTCTTGACATCACATACCCTGGCTTTATACACATCTTATGTCACAAACATCTGAGCTCACAGACTCTTGGAGTCACAGATCTTGACATCACAAACATCTGACGTCACTCACTCCTAACATCACAGACTCCTGAAGTCGCACACTCCTGACTTCACGGACTCCTGACATCACGTGCCCTGGCTTCACAAACATCTGACGTCACAACTCCCTGAGCTCACAGACTCCTGAGATCACAGATCCTGACATCACAAACATCTGACGTCACAGACTCTTAACATCAGAGGCTCCTGATGTCACGGTCTCCCCATATCATTGACTTCTGACATCACAGATCCTGACATCACAAGCACCTGATGTGACAAACAGCTCATGTCACAGATTTGTGATGCGAAAAGCTCCTGCCACCACGAGCTCGAAAGGTCACGGACATTCTCTCCCACTGACCACTATCTTGGATTTAATCCACTCTGAATAATCATCCTCGGTTGCAAAGAGTGTGCCACACCTTAACCTAAGCAAAATGGCAAATACATTGATCTACGATGTCATAAGCACCTGATGTCACGGACCCCAGGCACCACTGACTCCAGACAGGAACTTCTGATGTCAGTGTTTCAAGTTTCAAGTTTCATTTTATTAGCATAGTTACTTAAATCCATTGCTAAATAATGTAATATAAAATGTTTCATTATAAAATTTAAATGTTAAGAAAAATAAACAGAAGGATTTAGTAAAAAATCAGTTAAATCAGTTCACATCGGTTAATCTGTCATGTTTAAAATGCACGATTTTGTGATTATGTTATGTTATACCTAATTTGTATAGCGCACGTGCACCGGATTGGTTTCTTGACGTTTCTCAGGAAGGTGTAGGAGTTATGTGTTATTCAAATGCCTGTTTAAATAGCCATTTTTTTTAAAGTTTTTAGTTTTTCTGTTAATACCAAAAGTAGTAAGTTCATTCTGTGAATGCCAAAAGTAGTACGTTTAGGATTGAGTCTTAAATTCATTCTGTGAATCGGGCCCAAAGAGTTAGCGTAGTCAATGTGGGATATCACCATGGCAAGGACTGCCTGTAGTTTTGCTTCCTGTGTTAGAAACCGACTAATTTTCTTTATTTTTCTTAGTTGGAAGAAGCAAGTAGAAATTACGGAGCCTATTTGGTTTCTCACGGTGAAATCATTATTGACTATGACTCCTAGGGTTTTGGCATGTGTGGATGGAGTCGGGAGGTGTCCCAGTTCTTTAGGCCAAAATTGGGAGCTCCAGGGGTTAAGTGAGCCTCCCGTAAGGATCACTTCCATTTTATCAGGATTTAATTTCAGATGATTGCAGTTCATCCAGTCATGGATGAACAGCATCGTCATCTGGCATTCGTAAATGGAGGCTGGGGAGTTATTGATGCGGAGTGCCAGTTGGAAATCACCCGCATAGTTGAAGGTTTGAACATTCCTTTCTTTCGGTGCGTGGATCAGGGGGAGAAGGTATAGGTTGAATAGGTGAGGGGAAAGTAAGGATCCCTCGGAAATTCCACAAGTAATTTTAATCTAGGGGTCGTGAAATAGCCAAGGCGGACTGCTTGAGATCGGTTTGATAAAAAAGATCTGGTTCACTCGATGGCTGTTCCTTGCATTCCCGCATCCCTGACATGGCTGATCAGGATGTTATGATCGACCGTGTCAAAGGCAGCAGAGAGATCCAGTAGCACCAGGGCTTGCGGGGAGCCTCTATCTGCCCTTTCTCTCAGGGTATCCGATACTGATAGTATCACTGATTCTGTGGAGTGAGCTGGGCGAAAGCCTGCTTGGTGTGCATCCAGGTATTCGGATTGCTCCAGAAAGGCGGATAGGCTTTTGGCCACATGAGCTTCGAGTAGTTTGGCCAAATAAGGGAGCAGTGAGATTGGTCGATAGTTTGTCAGGGTTTCTCGGACTGCTCCTGACTTCTTAAGGAGGGGGATGACAACGGCCTCCTTATAGGAGTCTGGTACATAACCCTGGAGCAGTGATTCACTTAGAAGGGTCATGGCTGAGCTTAGGCAAGCTGTGAATGCTTCCCTTAACCCCTCCGCTGCGCTGAACGTTCCGCGCTGGTGCGAACGTCTATTGCGCGGGCGGGGCCCCGACGTACAACAGACGTGCGCAGCACTATCGAGGTAGTGCACGTGACGTCCATTGAACGTGGCCATCACTCAAGGGGTTAAGATCCAAGGGGGACAAAAGTCCCTCGGAGATCCAGATTTTACTTTTGCTAGTAGGTCTATGAAAATTTCCGGATTGATTACTGGAAACTGTTCCAGCCTGTATGATTTCTTGGGTTTTGTGGGACATGAAGGACTCGAGTATCTGGGGATACTTGCTTTAATAATTTTGATTTTGTTGATGAAAAAGTAGTTTAAGGAGTCACATAGGGATTGCGAGCGGATGGGTTTTAACGTTACTCTGTCCGGGTTGGATACTTCTTTAATTATTGCGAAAATGTGTTTTGAGCGGTTTGTGGAGCTGATGATTTTGGACGAGAAATATTCGGCCTTTGTCGCCAATACAGTCTTTTTATAAGTTCAAAGTGCTTCTAGGGAGGTGCTTTTGTCATCAGGTAGGTATTTATTTATCCATTTCCTTTCAGCTTGACGCAACACAAGTTTTAATTTCTTTAACTCAGAAGAAAACCATCTCTGGGTTTCATGGTGACGTGCTCGATGTATTTTCCTGAGAGCGGCATGTTTGTTGCTGGCTATCATCAGCCAGTCCGATATGTCTTTCTCGCTTTGATCAAAAGAGGATTGGATAATGGGAGTTGTGTTGGTCAAAGTCTCAAAAAATTGACATTAATCAATAGTGCTCCAGCTCCTGAAAGATCCGGGATCAGGTAATACTATTTTAGGTTGGGTAAGATTATTTATTGCAAATTTATTGAGATAGTGGTCGGACCATATGCAGAGAGTGACTTCTACATTGATTAAAGTCAGATTAATGGCCATACCTGGTCTAATGCATCCCATTTGATGTGTGTGGCGGTGGAGACATACTGACTGAGGTTGAGCCCTGCAAGCAGGTCTGTTAGTTCAGTTGAGTGAGGTCTGCCTGCTGAGTCATTGGCCCAATAGTTGAAGTCACTGACCATCAGTACTTTCACATTGTTTGTTATAAGGTGTGACATTTGTTCACACAGAGATTTTGGGAACAGTGGCATGCTCTGTGGTGGTCTGTAGAGTAGCACACAGTCCAATGAGGTGAGGTCAGATTCTAATTTAAGCACTAGGGGGCATATTATCAAGGGGTTTTTTTTGGCTTTAAAAGCCAAGAAAGCGGAGATAAAATTATCTCCCTATTACCTAGCTGTCGCTAACACCCGTTAGCGACAGCTAGTAGGAGATAGCGACCATCTTGGGCCCCGCTTTGCATGTCAGTGATATTTATCACTAATGACATGCAAAGTGGGCGTGCCAAGATGTTAGCGACTGGAAACAGTCGCTAACATCGCTATCTCCTATTACCAACTTTTGGAGATATTCGCGCTAAGCGCGAATATCTCCAAAAGCTAACACCTGCCCTGAGCAGTTCTTAGCCATGTTATCCAATGGGAGGTGGATAACATGGCTAAGAGCATTAGCTCGGTAATGCATGTATATCGCTGACTTTTCAGCGATATTCATGCATTGCGGCCGATTTTTATCACATTTGCGATAAACCTTGGTAATACCAAGGTTTATCTGCGATAAAAAATCGCCGCAGCTCAGCGGTAAAATATTGTCTCTAACCAAGCAATAGCGATAATTATCGCTATTGCTTGGTAATATGCCCCTAGGTTGTCTACTTGTGGTATGTCTAGTGGGGTGAGTGCCGTGAATTTGAGCTCTTGCTGCACTATATCTGTCACTTTTTACCCTGTGGGCAGTTGGCATGGAAAATGTAAAACTCATTAGGTAGTGCTACTAGAATGTCCGGGGTGGAGTCCTGTGTTAGCCAGGTTTCAGTTAACAATAGGATATCTGGCTTCTCCGTCATCAACAGGGTGTGTATGTCTAATTGGAAGAGGTGTGGCGCCGCGGCCAGGGCCACTGACTCCCAGGAATCTGGGGATCACGGTTCGATCCCCGGCTCCGGCGGCAGAGTAGCCCAGCACCATGTGACTCTGGGCAATAGCTTGCTTAATCTTCCTGACGGCCCCCAGCGCCTAGAGACCCTTACGGGTGATTGTGCGCTTCACAAATGTGGATTATTATTATTATTATTATTATTATTGGTGTTTAGTCAGGGAGCGGGTGTTTAGATAGATGTTCGATAGGGCCCTTTCCTTTTTTATAGCTTGAGTATCGGTGTGTTTAGTAGTGTATTTGGGATAATTGAGTTCTGGAAACGAGGATCCTTTTTCCATTATCCCGTTCCTGCTTATTCTAGCATACATACGGCGGTTGACTGCTAACTCATTCAAATGGAGCATTTTTAGTTTAGCCGCGAAGTAGGTTGTAATTTGGGCAATGTGACTTGCTCCTTGGCCTGCTCGGCCTCGGACGCGCGCAGACAGGCTTACCTTTGACGCGCCTTCGGCATCCCGTTGGCACCCCGCTGCGTGTGTCCGCTGCGCTCCCGCGCTGCTACCGGCATTAGTAGCCTTGGCTCCTCCTCCCTCTTTTCTGATTGGCACTCAGTGGCGTGCCTACCAGGAAGTTAGTTGGGCCAATATCACGGTGAGTTTTAGCGCAGTGATTCAATTTTAATTCAATTTATAAAAGTACAACAGTAATTCAGTAAGTGCTCAGATTTCAATTCAAAAGAACAACAAGCATAAGCGGCGGTTACCACAGGCAGCAGCACCTTTTTTCTTGGTTCTACAACTTAGCAGCATTTAACCTTTTCTCATTTAGGCAGTTAAATTGATTTGCCCGTTTAAGTGCTGAAGCCTGCCTATAGCTGTTGCAGCCTTTTCTTCTCTACTAGCCTCAGAAATGTCACCAGGCGGCAGTTCAGCTGTGTGTCTGTGTGCGGATGTCAGTGACATTTCACTGACTGCTGCTGACATCACTGACTCCAGACATGAATCTCCGATGACACCAATGACTCCATACATGAACCTCTGATGTCACTGACTCCTGACATCGCCAACACCTGATATCACTGATTGATGACAACACTGTCCCTGTCCTGACATCACATTCTGCGGATACTGCTGTCTCCTGACAGGGATCCGTGACATCAATGACTCCTGACATGACAGATTGCTAATATCACTAAGAACCTATGTCATAGGGTGCTGACTCCTCTGGGTCCTGACACCGATGACTCCTGGCACAGAGCTCTCTAACTCATGATCTCACTGACTTTAAAGGTCACTAACACCTGACGTAGCTCTTGACTCCTGAACTCATGGACTGCTGGCGTCATGTATAAATGATGTTGGAAAGAACTCCCTGGTGCTCTCTTGGGTAGTTGTAAGGGTTAGGGGCTAAGTTCGAGTTTGTTTTCAGGATGGGGGGGTGGGGGTCGGGGACGTTTTTAGGGCTTGGGGGTCGGGGTAGGGAGGACAGGGAAGTTTGTAGGTCTCAGGGCAGGGGCTTGGGAGGTCATTTTAGGGCTCAAGGTGGGGGGGCAGGACTTGGGGTACGTTTTAGGGCTTGGGGGCAGGGAAGTTTTTAGTGCTCGGGGGATGGGCTTGGTTTTAGGTCTCAGGGAAGGGGCTTGGGGCGGTTTTGGGGCTCAGAGCAGGGGGCAGGGATCGGGGGTACTTAAACTTACCTGAAAAATCTTAACCATGCATGGGGCATATTACCAAGGGCTGGCGATACAATTATCGCCGCTTTAGCATCCGTTTTTCGGGCGCAAAGTGGCGATAATTATATTGCATTATATACAAGGACACGCTAGCACATCTTTCCTTGACTTGTGTCCCGTTTTTCACACGCCTCGCCTCGCCTCGTATCGATAATGAGATGCAAAGTAGGCGTGGCTGTGAAAACAACATGGGTAAATATCGCAAAAGCCGCTTTGCGATATTAACTATGAGGCATAGCGATATATTCCAGTGATAGTTGGCGATAATTAAAAGCGCGCTAAGCGCAGTCAGCGATAATTATCGCTGAGGCTTGATAATATGCCACCATGTGTTTTTGCCATACATGCCTCAACAATGCATATTGCATTGTAAAGGCACGTTTGGTAAAGGCATATTCGTGGTTACAACTTCCATGGTTCAGACCTCATGGAATCAGCATGCGTGGCAATCGCATGTGCAGTTCTGTCACACACCTCCTGTGAAGTGTTCCCGTCCGACTCCATCTCCATCAAGTAAATCTGCCATTCTCCAAATTACGACACTCTTTCTATATAAGATTCACTCAAATACCTTTGCTCTCCTTACGGTATCTTCGCTCATCCTCCCCTCACACATTGTGTACATCACTTGATTGCCTAGTAGGTATATTTGTGCTCTAAATGTAATATCCATTCTCAGTCTACTACTACCCATATGGAAGTTGATTACACCATGCATGGTCGGTGGATAGAATCACAGGAGTAAATCCTGCTTCCGGATCCGGCTGGAAATTTTGGCCACCTTTGGCACTGTCAACAAACCCACCTCCTCCACATCCCAATGGCGCAATTGGGTTTCACTTGCGATGTCCTTCTCCACCTCTCCCATCGACACCAGTTCCATCACATGCGCTCCTCCTGACCCTTGTAGCCTCCGATAACCAGGAGCCCTCCAAGTAGCTCTCTTGTCTCGTGTCCTCTTCAGACTCCACATGGAACTCATTGGTACTCCACTCTTGGATAATGACATTGAAGTCCATTAATATGCAGACAACGCACAATTCTTCATGAACGTCTCCACCACGTTAGGTGTCCTGTGTCCCCAGCCCTGCCTGCTCCTCATCCAGACAAGCATGTGAAGCACCCACTTGAAACTTAGCAACAACAAAATGGGATTCTTCCTACAAAGTCATCACAACCGGCATTCCCACTTATCTTCCTGAAAAGCTCACCAATGTCTCCTGGCACTTACACAGCCAGGACATCATCAGTCTGGCGATGAGGAAGTGCAATAAAGAATGAATCAGGCAACAGGCTTTCTTCATCTTTTCATATGGAATCTTGAACAACATCCCTGTATCCAACAGGACAGGAGTATTAGTTGAGGAGGGTGAGTACTCACCTCAGATAATAAACACAATCATTGACAGGGTGAACCACAAAATTCACTAAATAAATCTGTGCTTACCCCACTGGCAGTATGGCACCTACCAATCAGACTTAACGTGGAGGTATTTATGCAGTGCATAAAGAAATAAAGTGAAAACACAACAGAAGAAAAATTCCAAATCAATTTAGAAAAATAGAGAATATTTTAATAAATAAAATGTCACCACAAGAACCAAAATCCAATAAGTAGAACCAGAGAAATGAATGTTTTGATTACATAATGCTAAAAAGTAGAAAATGCCAACTGTGCTTATCTGGTCACTCTAAACCGGATCAAAAACAAAAGTTAAGGCCAACCGTGGTGAATCACCAGGTGAATACAGGGACTAGGGTCTTTTTTTTTTTTTTTTTTTTTAGCGATTTCTACAGCGCCTGGTGACCCAAGGGTATCCCCGCGCTATGTAACTTGAACCTATTGAGACGGGAGGTAGTTGAGGGGTGTTACTTGGGAAACAAATGGGTCTTAAGTTTTTTGCGGAACGCCAGGAAGTTGGATTCTAATCTGAGGGCCAGGGGGAGTGCGTTCCAGCCTTTGGCCGCCTGAACGGAGAATTGACGGCCTCCTGTGCTGACTTTTTTGAATCTGGGAATGTGGACTCGATTCTCATTTTGCGATCGTAGCACTCTGGTTGCTGTATAGGGTGTAATCATGTTGCTGAGGATCGCTGGGCCGGAACCGTTGTAGAGCTTGTGTGTAATACACATTGCTTTAAAGTGCACCCTTTGGCGAACAGGGAGCCAGTGTAGGGTTTTAAGGGCTGGCTTGGCAGATGTTCTGGAGGGGGTGTTGGTAATCATGCGTGCTGCCGCATTCTGTGTCCGCTGGAGTTTCGAGATGGTAGCCTCGGGGGCTCCCAGATAGACTAGATTGCTGTAGTCGAAGCGGGACAGCACTAGGCCCTGGATAAGGAGCTTTCTGGACATAGGAGGGAGTAGGGGCAGGATTTTACGAGTCTTACGCATGAGCCCAAAACATGTGCCCGAGGTTTTGGTAGCCTGGGTCTTCATCGTGAGTTGTGGCTCTAGCCACACCCCAAGTGTTTTGATTTCAGATTTGGGGGAGGGGATTTCACCGAACACATCGGGCCATATCGTGGGAGGGATAGTTGTCCATTGCTTACCGAGTAACATTACCTCTGTCTTTGTCCCATTCAATTTCAAAGAGGATTCGTTCATCCAATTGTGGATGTTTATGAGGCAGTTAGTCAGGTTTTCAGGATGGTCAATCAGCTGGGACAGGGAGACGACTAGTTGGGTGTCATCGGCGTAACTCACCATTTTGATGTTAAATGGTGTTACCACGTCCTCGAGGGGGGCCATATAGACATTAAAAAGCGTGGGGCTTAGGGAAGAGCCCTGGGGGACGCCGCAAGTGAGTGGGAGGGTGGATGAGTGGTGACTGTCATCCCAGACTTGAAAGGTGCGTCCTGTAAGATAGGATTCGATCCATCCGATAGCTGTCCCGGTAAGTCCTGCCTTCGCCAGTCTGTTCAGAAGGACACGGTGGTTAACCGTATCGAAGGCTGCACTTAGATCCAGGAGGATCACTGCCACTGATCCTCCTGAATCTAGTAAGCCCCTTGCCTCTTCAATCACCGCAAGCAGTGCGGTGTCCGTTCCGTGGCCTGGGCGAAATCCGGTCTGGGATTGTCTGAGTAGTTTGTTTGTTTCCAGGAACTGAGATAATTGGATATTTACCAATTTCTCGGTGACTTTACTAATGCCAGGGAGTAGGGATATTGGCCTATAGTTGGTCAGGTCTGCTGGATCCAGCTGGGGTTTTTTTATGAGTGCTTTGACCACCGCACTCTTCCAGCTGTCGGGGACGATGCCATGGGAAAACGAACAGTTGATGAGGTCCGTAATGGTAGGAACTATTACTGGGGCTACTGTCTTAAGGAACCTGATAGGGGCTGGGTCCAGGGGCGATCCACTTTTCATTTTTACAAGGGTTCGCTCAACCTCTGCAGGGGTGACAGGTCGAAAGGTCTTAAGCGAAGGACGACAGATGCTTTCAAACATTTTGGGGACAGGATTGCTTTCCGTAAGGCTGGGAAGGCTGGAGGGAGGGAGGGAGGCCAGGATACGGGTAATTTTCTCGTTGAAAAAAATGGCTAACTCGTTACTTCTGTCAACTTTGGGCGTGTTAGAGGAGGAGGTGGTGGGGACCTTGGTCAGCTCTTTGACGATTAAAAAAGATTCTTGGGCTGAATTGGATGCTTCTTGTATACGAGTGGTATAGTAGGAAGCTTTGGCTGATTTGATAGCCTCTTTGTACATTTTGACCGCAGCCTGGTAGTCTTCTTTGTTGGCATGTTGCCAGGTCTTTCTCCAAAGACGTTCAGCCTTTTTGCAGTTTTTGCGGAGTGCTCTTAGCTCTGTGGAATACCATGGAGCTGAGCCATGTTTGCCGTTTTTATTTTCCCTATTTCTGAGTGGAAGTATGAGGTCTAGGGAGGCGGTAATCCAATCTCTGAATCTTTTGTCTGCTGTGTTTGGGTCTTCTGCCTGGGTAGGGATGTTTTTTTCCAGGGTCCGAGTCCATTCGTCCGTGGAGAGTCTGGGCCAGGTCCTATCCTTGCTAAAGGTGGGGGGTGTGCGGTTTTTCTTGGAGGTTACAGGTAATTGGAAGGAGACCATAAAGTGGTCTGTCCAGGGGAGGGGCAAGGCCTCTTTGGCTGACATAGTAGGTGAGTTTGTAAGTACGGGGTCTAAGAGGTGGCCCTTGTTGTGGGTGGCTCCGGAGTTTAGTAACCGGATGTCAAGAGCCGCTAGATCTTGAATCAAATCAAGGGCTACTGCGTTGGCCGGGTCTTCAAGGTGGATATTCAAGTCTCCGACTATCATGTAGTTAGAGAAGGAGTGGGCTTGGGTTGTAATTAGGTCCAGAAGCGAACAGATGAAGGGACCCGGAGTGCCGGGAGGGCGATAGATGAGGAGTCCTGTAAGGGAGGTAGTTGGGTTGAGTGTGACAGAAAAATGCAGGCTTTCTGCGTCGGTAATCTGGGCGTTGTAGGTTTTGAAGTGGAGGTGTTCTCGATGGATAATGGCTATCCCTCCTCCTCTACCTAGAGGACGGGGTAAGGACTGAATACAATAGCCCTGTGGGGTTGCTAAGACCATGTCAGATTGAGAGTGAGGGCCGAGCCACGTTTCCGTGAGGAAAAATATATCAATTTCATGGTCCTCTATGAGGTCGGCAATCTGAGTCGCGTGTTTGGGAAGAGAGCGGCAGTTTAGAGAGGCTAGGTTGAGGGTGGCAGGCTTGCTGGGTCTCGCGGGTAGCGTAAGCTGCGTTGGTTTGCATAAGGGGCAGCTAATGAAGGGTCCCTTGGGATTATGGATGTAATCACAGGACTGCGGGGGAGGTCTGAGGCTCAAAAGGTCTCTGCGGGAATACCGTATGATTGAGAGGAGGGAATCAGGCAGGGGTTCTGGCCCTAGGCCCGGTCGTGCGCGGACGAGCGCAGACGGGCTTGCCTTAGGCGCGCCTTCGGCGCGCAAACGGCGCTCCCGCTGCGCTCGTCCGCTGCGCTGGGGAGGTCGGCACATTTGTGCTGGTTGTAGAGGGCGTGGCCTCGCAGGGGGCGTGGCTACACCTTTGCCGCGCTAGCGGTGAGGGCGTTTGCTCGAGTCTGAGGTCTGGTGGCGATAGGAATCAGCGCTTTGGCACAGGTAAGCCTGGCTGGCTTTTGTGGGTTAAAATTAGTGCAAGTGCTAATAAATTTTAAAAACAGAGCGAATAGTTACAAAATACCTCCGGCTTTCCGCCTCAGAGGAGTTCAGGTTAGTGAGGAATCGTTGCGCTGTCAAGCGTTTATATACTCGAGGTGATTGGTGGGCGTGGCCTCGCAGGGGGCGTGGCTACACCTTTGCCGCGCTAGCGGTGAGGGCGTTTGCTCGAGTCTGAGGTCTGGTGGCGCTAGGAATCAGCGCTTTGGCACAGGTAAGCCTGGCTGGCTTTTGTGGGTTAAAATTAGTGCAAGTGCTAATAAATTTTAAAAACAGAGCGAATAGTTACAAAATACCTCCGGCTTTCCGCCTCAGAGGAGTTCAGGTTAGTGAGGAATCGTTGCGCTGTCAAGCGTTTATATACTCGAGGTGATTGGTGGGCGTGGCCTCGCAGGGGGCGTGGCTACACCTTTGCCGCGCTAGCGGTGAGGGCGTTTGCTCGAGTCTGAGGTCTGGTCATGGAAAGTTTACCATTTGACTTAGGAAATTTAATGGAGAAAAAGTGATTGATGATCAGTCATCGGCAGTGCAAGCTGCTAGCTGAATCTGAAGCAGGGCTATATGATGACATGTTGCTAATGAGCGGGGCCCCGATGCATTCATTGACA